>NW_010403496.1:0-2458 GCF_000710305.1 Buceros rhinoceros silvestris
TTGTCTGGCAACGACAGAGATGCCCAGAAATACAAAACCCCCTGGGAACACCTCGAAATCACGCAGCGTATTTGGGTGCCAGTAGGGGAGAGACTGCGGCAGCCTGAGCTCAACTCCGTACTAGACCCTAGAGAAGCCCCGGGGGGCTCCGCGATGACAATCCCCAGCAAAAACCCAGGGCACGGCCGCCTGGGTTTCAATCAGGATCATGGTGATGGCCAGATCTGGATGGATGGGGCAGCTGGTTCCTGCCAGACCTGGTTCCCCACAAGGCCAGTTTTGGGGGAGATTTATTCTGTTTTTAATGAATTTACCCAAAAGTTTCCACGTGGCCATTCCCAGTCGCTTGGGTGTCGGTCGGGGGTCTCAAGAGGAACAGCACCAGCAAGACTAACTCGGGGAGCAAATTTATCCCAAATTCACGGGGGTTTTTTGTCTCCCGTGTGTTGGATTTTGCTCGTCACCCATCGCCCCCAGCCCTCAGGGTGCTCCAGGGCACCCACCTTATTCCTGTGCCCCCCGTTTGGGTCTCCAGGAAAAGGGGGGTTGGCTCCATCCAAGGTTTTTAAACCTCTTCATCAAGCAAAGGCAAGAAAATAACATCCAGCGTCTTGGCGTGTGTTACGGTCCCGGCTGCCACCCCAGGCATGGCCACGCCGGGGCTTGGATCCTCCAAAAGGTTCCGAGTTTGGTAAAAACAGATCAAAAACACCCCCAGGAGAAGCTGATAAAGGCTCTTAAAAAAAGTCAAACAGCTTTTTCGCAGAGAGCCCCCACCTCAGGAGCTGGCGCCTGGCTTCAGCCTCTTGTTTTGGGTTGAAACACTGCAGGTTGGGGGCGGAGCGAAAGGAATCGGTGCCAAATGACAAAAAACGCTTTAAAATGAAATTAAAAACAGGGTGTTGGGAGGTTTTAGCAGCCAGAGATGGTTTGTTGTGAGCAAAGCATCGCAGGAGGGAGGTGATGGCGATGCACGACCTTCCTTGTCGGTGGGAGGCAAAATAATCCCCGCAGCGGGTGACAAGGTCCCCGCAGCAGCAAGGAGGAAAAACTGCCCAAAAAAGCAGGAAAACTGCCCCAAAAAGGAGGAAAACTGGGATTTTTCTGATCCAGCCTTGGTTCTGAGCCCCAGGGCCAGGGCTGGGGCCGGGACAGAGAGGGTGCAATGGGGCAGGAGGGTATTTGGGGAGCAAGGGCGGCGACGCACATTTGCTTCGAGATAATCAGAGGAGAGAAAAGCTGAGGGAAACAGACCCAAATTGCAGCGTTTGCTCCAGCAGTGGTTTCGGAGGAGCGCCGGCACTGCCAGCTCCCCCCTCCCTAAAGGCAGCGAGTTGGCTCCGAAGTTATTTTTTTAAATCTATATAAATTTAGGTCTATTTTAGTCTTTTGCAGCGATGTGCCAGTGTCTGGAGAACCAAACAGCCCTTTTCCCCCTCCCCTCCTCCTGTTCTGCAGGTCCTCGGACGCTGCCCCCGAGGGGGAGGAGGTTGGGGTGTCGGGGGAGGCTCTGGGGGGGTTTCGCGGGCAGCAGGGTGCAAGGCCGGGCGTGTTTTTAGCACTTTGGTTGGTCCTCTCACCTGTAGACGCACTTTGATGTTGTTGCTTTGAAAATTTGCCGAGTGTAAACAATGTGTATTTAAAGAATTACAAAAAAATAACCCAAAAAAAAAGGTGCGGAACGAGCTGGTTCATGATTCGGTGTTGAATAAAAGACCCTTTTGGCAGCACAAGGTGGTGCCGGGGAGAGGGGGGACAAGAAACGCGACTGCGCGTCCTCCGGCACCACCAGTTTCTTCCAGGTGGACCCAAGTGGCCCCAAAGGAATTTTCCTCCCAGAGATGCCTCAGGACCTATCACTGAAGCCCTCCAAAGCCCCACAGAGCCCCTCAGGAATTGGGTGATGCTGGGAGTGGGTGCTGCTGCCCACGAGCTGGACCACGTGGAACAAAGTCAACAGCTGAGAACAGAGGAAAAAAAAACCCAATTTGCCACTGAAACAACGTCATTGTTTTATTGTGGATGAGCCTGGGATCAAAACCCTGGCAGAGAGGACCAAAACACTCCCACCCACCCAAAAAAAAAAAAAAAAGAGTATAAATAGGACCAAAGCCCGGACTGCTGCCAGCGCCGGGGAGGGCTCGCAGGACACGGCGAGCCCCAGGGGATCAGTGCTGAGGAGGAAATGTTGGGGCAGAGCCTCTCGCAGGAGGTGGCCACTGCCCAGGCCAAGATTTGACTTTAATTAAAGGAGGCCAGTGGTGCCTGAAAGGACCATCTGGGAAACAGCCCGTTAATTAAGGTAGAAATTAATTCTTCCCCACGTAGCCCGCTGGAGGAGAACGCCAACCCCCCTTGCCGTGGGGTCTCAGTGGTTGTGGGGTCGGCCTCGGCCCCGGCCCCGGCCCCCAGGTGCGGCGTCAACAGCAGACCGAGGGTTCTTGATGGTTTCGTCCAC
>NW_010403496.1:2621-2942 GCF_000710305.1 Buceros rhinoceros silvestris
CGCAGTCAGCGCATTGATGCGCACGATGGCTGGCTCCCACACGCAGGCCTCAAAGTTGTCAGCGATGTCCTCGTTGTTCACGTCCACGCCGTACCACATCCCGCCCTGCGGGGAGAGAGGAGGGAGAGGGGCTCGTTATGGGGCTGTGCAGAAGGTGGGTTGAGAACTGGGCGAAGGAGAGAGCTCTGAGGGTTGGGATCAGCACAGCCAAGTCTAGTTGGAGGCCAGTAGCTTGTGGTGTTCCCCAGGGGTCAGAACTGGGTCCATCTTCATCAGTGACCTGGACAGAAGGTCCCCTCAGCCAGTTTGCTGATGGTACCA
>NW_010403497.1:0-794 GCF_000710305.1 Buceros rhinoceros silvestris
TCCCAGAGCAGTTGTGTCTGTTTTCCTGCAGCCTGGTGAGAACAGCCAGGACTCCAGATAATTAAATAAAAACACAGGAACTGCATTATTTATTTTAAAGGAAAACGTGTTTTCTAGGAAGAAAGCCCTTTATTTGGGCAAATCTGTAAGCTGTTTATCAGCTTAAGCTCATTATCTGCCCATATGGCCTTAGCGCTCAGGTTTAAAAAAACTGGGCATGCACTCGCTAGTGAAATGTCATCCGCCCTTATGCCAGAAATTAGTATTTTTACATCGACGTCAAATTAGGATCCTTGCCACAAGTGAAGGGCTACCATAAGGACAGTCAGGATATTTGAATTATGACAGGAGGCAGCGAGGAAGGCAGGGGCAAAGCAGCAAAACCCATTCACAAAAACACAGCGTCACTTACTGCACTTTCTGCCTCCTCTGCTCTAATTCTTTGTGTTTGGAGAGGTGGGGTGGGAAGAGACCGGCCTAACTTAAAAAGGAAAAAAAGGCAAGAGAATGAGAGCTAGAGCCAATAAACACACATCAAAGCGCGAGATGGCTCCGTGTCAGCTGCCTGCAGGGGTCACCTGGGATAGATTGAGGCACGATAAAAGGTGCCAGGAGGGAAAACACCACCCACAGCAGCGCCGATCCGCTCGCCCACCGCCGAGATCCCAGGCCTCCCCGGCTCCATCCAGCGCCAGGGACCAGCTCCACGCAGCGAGGAGGCTGGAGGCCCGTCCCGCTCCCTGCCGAGCCGCTGCCGCAGAGCAGGAGCTGGGGTTATTGGGTCTGTGAGTCAC
>NW_010403497.1:892-2557 GCF_000710305.1 Buceros rhinoceros silvestris
CTGCCGCAGAGCAGGAGCTGGGTTTATTGGTTCTGTGAGTCACGACTGGCCCTGGGACACCGGACCAAAGGTTTAGCACAGGACATTAAACCTGACTGTCTGAGCTGTCGGCTTGGGTCCTCCGAGGAGAGAGAAACGCGCTGAAGTCACTGTAACAGATGTTTCTCCTGTTTTATGGACTGCAATATTATTCCTGGTTACGGATACAGTTTCTGCTGTTTTGAAGCAGACCTGCCACGCTGCCAGTACGAAATCACTCGAATTAAACAACGCACGGGCAGCTTGGCAAAGGAGTTGAGGACAGCTCAGCATTTTCATATGCACACAATTCTCGTTTCCCTTTTGCCCAGCCCCACCCTGAGAAGTATAACATACGTTAGAGCAGCCAAAAATGAGATCACGCCGGGACAGGGCCATGCGTTGCCATCAGCGAGGAGGGGAATGCTCAGACCCCACTCCCCGTGGTCAAAAACACGCTCGGCCTCTTCCCCCTTGCGCCGCGGGAAAATTAAGTCGCTGGGATCCATTCTAAGTTTTAAGAGAGCCTGGAAATGGAAGGCTGGTGCTCTTCCCAGGATGCTTCATCCTCACTCCCCGGGGGGAATGAAGGGATTTCCCCATAATGTACAAGGGAAATCTGAAATACTCACCCCAGGGAGGGCACCCCCTCGCCCCTGCTCCCACCACAGCCCAGTTACCTTCTGGGCTGCGGACTGCTGCTCCCGCTCCGTCTCCCAAAGCTATCTGCTCACCTGCGCCTCTCACCAGTTTATACCCACAGCTGGGGCAACTGGGCAATTTCTGCTCTGCAGAAAGGGTGGGCCAATCAGTAGAAATTTTATCTTGATTTTGCTGGCAGTCTGCAAGAACTGAGGCAAGTTAAAGCTCTGCCTTCCTTCTTCTCACCCCACTGCGCTTAAAATCATGGCAACTGTATTGCACGGTGTTCTCGCTTACGCCAACAAAAGCTGTACCTCGGCCACAACAAACACACAGCCATCGCCGGCCTTCCAGAGAGGGTCCGGCACTCACATCGATGTAACACTGCACAAATACCGCAGTGAAAGTGGTGATAAAGAAGCACATCTGTATGTTATGCTACACAGTCGAATTTGAAAGATTCCTACCAAATCTGAGGAAGATGAAGAATGCCCCCAGCTCTCCCCCGACACTGCTCTCGTCTGCTCTTGGTTTGTGCACTCTGAGACAGCGCAACCGCTGCTCCTTACAAAAGCCCCGAACGTCAGAATAAGCATTTCCCTAGTAGAATCCATCGCTTGGATTCATCTCGTGTAACTACAACAACTCTTAAGTTGCTCCACACACTTTTTCCCCGCTGGTGAAGCCCGTGCTGGCGGTTCGCGCACACCCAGCCAGGCACCCAGCCATCCCAGCACGACCCTGCCCAGGAGCTTTGGTAGCCACCGGCTAATGAGCGAATAGTCTATTAATCATGCTCAAATTTTCTCTTATTATAGAAATACAAGCAGCAATCAGGCTGGGCTTACTAATTGCTGAGAGAAGTGCTAGAGGAAAAAAAAAAAAAAGACATACAATTATCAAAGAGACTTCACAGAAAACCACCCAAACACAAAGCATCCAAGAACGCTGCCGACTCGCTCGCTGCGGAATGGAAATGCCAAAGTTCGGACCGAACTCCCCATG
>NW_010403498.1:0-219 GCF_000710305.1 Buceros rhinoceros silvestris
CCGATTGCTCCCCGGGGGAATGCCCCTCGCTGATGCTGGAGGACGACTGCGGGGAGTCCGCCTGCAGCGCCTTGAAGATGGCGTTGGGGGAGATGTGGGTTTGCTCAGAGCCTTCCTCCTGCTCTGACTGCCCGTTCTTCACCGACTTTCTCCGCCGCGGCTGGTACTTGTAGTCGGGATGGTCCTTCTTGTGCTGCACCCGCAGCCGCTCAGCCTCCT
>NW_010403499.1:0-226 GCF_000710305.1 Buceros rhinoceros silvestris
GATCTATGGGGCAGGATCTATGGGGCAGGGGGTGGATCTATGGGTCGTTACTGCAGAAGCAGCCGCCGTAGCAGCCGGGAATGGGCTCTATGGGACTGGGCTTGGTATCTATGGGGCACACAGAATCTATGGGGCAGGATCTATGGGTCAGGAGGTGGATGTATGGGGCAGGGGCTGGATCTATGTGCCAGATCTATGGGGCAGGGGCTGGGTCTATGGGGCCGGG
>NW_010403499.1:1122-1349 GCF_000710305.1 Buceros rhinoceros silvestris
GGGCGCCACCCGGGGAAAGCACCCCCCGTAGCAGCCCTGCTTGTGGTCGAGGACGCGCTCGTTGTGCTCCACCAGCCCCCCCAGCTTCTCGGCCAGCTGCAGCGCCAGGTTCTGCTGCGCCGTCGGCTCCGTCCGGTGCATCATCACCGTCGCCGTCGGCTGGTCCAGCGAGGCCTGCGCGACCCACACGTCTGGGGCTGCCCCATAGCTGCCCCATAGCGACCCAT
>NW_010403500.1:0-3839 GCF_000710305.1 Buceros rhinoceros silvestris
TGTTCCATCGCCACCCAGTCAGGACCCAGCCACTCCACTGTCCTCTCACTTAGACCCACAAACCCAGAGAACCAGTTTAGCGAGAGAGGCTGCAATAACCAACACCATCAGCATGGTCTTCATCACCTTTGTGAGGAAACAGCACCTCACTTGCTCACAAGGGGGATGTTCCCCTTTGCTATTTTTACCTGACCAGCTGCTTTTTAGGGTCTAGGATGTTCAATAACTTGTCTGCATACACCTTCTTAGAAGCAGTAAAAAGGATGATCTGTGGAGTAAAGGGGAAAACTCAATTATTTTAGATACAAGTATGTGAAATAATTTAAAAGTGAAAGGCAAAAGTGGTGTCTGATGGTCTTACCTCATAAATCTGAGACATACGTTCCAGGAATTCTCGGAAGAATGGCCTTAACCGGACATAAACCTGAAGCAGAGGCAGACTTTATTAGAGATTCAGAACACTCCACCTGCCACCCATTCGTACAGAGCGAGTCACCCTGGGTGTAAGGAACAAACAGCCCACACTAACATCCTGCAGACTGACAGCTCAGCGCGACCAGCACCCATCAGCCTGCAGCAGCCACGGTGAAAGCTCAGAGTGGGACAGCGAAGCTTAACAAATTCACTGGAGAGTTTGATGGAATTGGAAGGAATTTCAAAGAAAATACAAAAGCTGGACAATCGCTAAAGAAACAACGAAACTGCTTGCTTCACCTAGAACCGCACACAAACATAAACCCTTCCTGAAAACACCATGGCACGTGCTGTCACGGATCCCAGCCCCTTGCAGGAAGGGCCTGTTTCTAAACCAGGGTGAATTTCATTATTTCGCCTAAAATGTGTGATGCCTTTGATTTGTTTCTGTCCTAAAGCGTCTCAAGTTCTGCCTTGAGTTTGCCGAGTGACCAGTTACTACGGGAACGCTTGAGCCGTTATGAGGGGACAGTCAGGCTGCGTGGGCTCCTCACGCGGGCACAGCTGGTTTTCAGGGTGTGGGTAGTTGCAGCAGCTTGGTGAGGGGTTTGCTCTGGATTGCTGCCAGCTCCCGGCGAGCACCTATCACTGGAGTACCTGTCCTCGTACCGGCCTTTCTCCAGGAGGTTCATGCGGAACGAGAAATCCAGGGACAACAGTTTCTGTTTAGCAGATGTATTTCTGAGCACACACAGCTATACCGTAACGATGACATCGACAGCAGCGTCACTGGTCTGTTCTTACTGGTTTGTGATGCTCGGGCACAGCGTGACTGTGGGTAGTTGCAGCAGCTTGGTGAGGGGTTTGCTCTGGATTGCTGCCAGCTCCCGGCGAGCACCTATCACTGGAGTACCTGTCCTCGTACCGGCCTTTGTCCAGGAGGTTCATGCGGAACGAGAAATCCAGGGACAACAGTTTCTGTTTAGCAGATGTATTTCTGAGCACACACAGCTATACCGTAACGATGACATCGACAGCAGCGTCACTGGTCTGTTCTTACTGGTTTGTGATGCTCGGGCACAGCGTGAAGTCAGCCACATCGTTACGCCCAGCGATGACGAGCGACAGAGAACCCCGGGTACCCCGAGCAGAGAACTCAGTAACCGAAGGAGGACTCAACACACCCGTCACTCCGGCTGGCAGGTCTAACATGCAGGATCATTTTTGAAAATATCGATAGGACTCTAATAATAATGGTCACCATTTTTAATGGTTAAAAGTTTGTCGACAGAGACACACGGTGTCACGTGATGTCATCTACTTCAAAATGACCCATACACGCGTAACAGATGGGAAAAACCCTCTCCAAGTTTTCTGGGGGGCTTTTTGTTTGTTGGTTGGTTTTTTCCTTCCCCGAACGATCACCGCATCCCACTATTTCAATGGCAACAAAATCTACACAAGCAAAATCAAAGCTGTCACTCAATGCTGTCCTTGCTCAGAATACATAGGATTTTAGTTCTTCCAAGGTGGAGCTGGAAGGAAACATTGTTCCTTTCAGACATTAAAAGACCCCAATGAAAGACGTGTTCCACCCCGTGTCAAAACGGCTGAAGTTCCAGCCATGAACCCAGGACACCTGGAACATCTCTTCACCCGGCGATCTGGCCAGAGCCAGGTTAGATACTGTGCCCCTGTGAAGCCACACTTACCCGCTACACTTGCAGGACAGGCACTCTCCAACACGGTGAGACCGCCCTGCCCAGCCCAGCCGCATCCACGTACCCGCCTCCCCCTGGGACACCGGTACCGGGCTAACCCGAATGCTGCCGCTCTTACCGAAGAGCTCTGGCGCAGGCTGCTGCAAGGACACGGCACGTGCGGCCTGCCTCAGACCAGACTGCATGAGACACATGCTGCAACCCGGAGGCTCTTGCTCCAGGCCTGGAGCAGGGAGACGAGCCTGACTTGTTTCCAGCTGGACTGTGTCTCCAGTGACACAAGACAAAGACCATCCCATCACCAGAGAGAACTACCCAAAGGGCGGGCAGCTCTCCGAGGGGTAGAGTGCAATCCTAGAGGTTCTTCTGAAAAAAAACGACTCCCCAAGCTGACACCAGGTCGCTTTGTGGATGCTGCCCACGATACCCTAAAGCTTCATGGCTTCCAGCTCCCGAGCTTGACAGCTCTGCTCTTGTTTCTGAGACAGGCAGTGGAGTTCATCCCAAGGGACAGCCTGAAGGCACAAGCACCGTTTGCCTCAGTCCACTGCAGCAATGAAGGAAAGCATCAAAGCTGCTGTTGGTGACAGAAAGATGGAACACATGGAACACGACAGTCAACAACCTACCACTGACCGACAGAGCTCCAGCATCTTTCAAGGAAATTGTTCTGTGACAGATCTGTGAAGAAGCATTTCCGCTGAAGAACTGAGCGGAAACACCTGCCTGTTGTCTACAGCCTGCTAATGCCTGGGGGTGGGACAGGGGCTGAGGTGGCCTCATGGCTGGGACTTGAAGCCAGCACAGAGCAAAACCGCTTTACCAAGAAAAAAAGATAAAAGTTCTTTGTAAGAGAAGCTGCTGGTCTTATTATGTGAAGTACTACAACAGGTACGATGCCTAAGGTCTGCAGCTGAGGAGCTGAACAGTTCTTTTTGTTTTCTGGGCAGATGTAAGACAGCGCTTAGAGACGGGATTTAAGAACACTGCAGTTCTGCAAAGACTCTATTTTTACCAAGTCCAGCACTTAAACACTGACACAGTTTAGAGGGTTTTTTTTTTTTCAACGAAGAAAACACAAACAAATTCATTGTTTCAAAAGCCTGAAGTAAGTAATCCCGACTGTCTCCCTTTCACAGAGTTTTCTATTTTTATACGGTGATTTGTTTTAAACAGAAATCAGAGAGTATAAGTGAGGGAGCCATCCCACAGTTTAAGCCCTGTAAGCCATTGCTGGAACCATATGGTAGTGGTGAAGGTTGCAGACCACTGCTCTGTGCTCAGACATTAAATAGCTCCTCTCTTCTGCATAACCCCACGTAAGCTGTGAGCGAGCAATAACTTATGAGCAAACAAGCCCCTATTTTTGTAAACTTTTCTTTAAAAACAGGCTGTCACATACCTCACTGACACAAGGAACAGAGCTGAGCTCCTGGACGCGACCCTTGTGCCCTGCTCACAGGCCAGCGCAGTTTAGCTGTGTTTTGGAAGTGGCCTTTGAGGACCCAAGTCAATCTGACTGCTCCAGCTGCGGTATCCTACAACGCACAGTTTGCAGCGTCTGCGAGAAAGCGCCTGGTTTATCACAGCACCGTCACTGCCAGAGCCCTGGCTCGAAGCCTTCGGCTGGGTAAGGAACTCGGCTCGCTGCGAACCCCGGCTCAGCTCTGCAGGATCAGCCGGGCCGAAAGTGAGCGAGGCGAG
>NW_010403500.1:3933-26406 GCF_000710305.1 Buceros rhinoceros silvestris
AAAACCAGCACCGAGCTGGGTTCTGCCCTTTCTTGGCAGCTCACAGGTAATCGACATTTCTGGAAAGCCGACATGGAAGCGCTGCACCTCTGGAAGCTACCGGAAAACATCTTTGGCAGTCTCTGTCTCTCTGAGCATTGTTTTCAGTGGGCTCCTTTGGGCAGCGCTTTATTGACAGTAACTTGCTGAGCTCCGCCTTGCTCAGACAGCTGTAGTGTCAGCGTCTCCGCTGCCAGCCAAAGTGACTTTCAAAATGAGATCTGGAGTTCTGAAATTGATACAGGACTATGCTGGAGGCAATGGTCAAATGGGTAAGCAAAAGAACTACATGTAGAAAGCTGACAAAAGCTAATCACCACCTAAATTCACTAGGAGGGGTGGAAATATCAACAAACTTCTGTCCAACTTTAACCACAGGAGAAGATTATTTCTCTTTTTGTATATTATACCCTCATTAAACATGAACTTAATTGTATCCTTAAGATATCTGTCTTGCTTACTACCTGTTACCTCAGGAGGTGAATGTTTTATCAGTGTCTAGTGTGACACAAAACCAGCAAAAGAGAGTAGGGTGATGGGGAGAGTGTGCTCAAAGACAGTGGCCAACTTTCCCACGCCTGCAGGAAGCTGCTGCTCCTCAGCAAACCCTGGCTAGACTCTAGAGAGAGCCAAGAGAAAACTCATCCAGACCCACGGGCTGTTGGGGGACACACAGCCTTGTGTGCAATGCTGGAAAGTGAAGCTTTAGAAACACTCGAAGTCACCCCTTCTATCGACCTCATCTTCCTGACAGCAAAATCCCAGTTAGATCTCAGCACAAACACACAGTCACTGGAAGGACCACGATTAGAGGCAGAAAATACTCCAATCACACCAAGATCTCTTAAGAGAAGGAAGGGAAAAAATGAAGCTTTAGGCCTCCTGATTCTGTCAGCAGTGCCAAGACCTTCCGAAGAGCGAATTCAAAGGCTCACTCCCAGCCCAGCCTGGAGGAGACTATGCCTGGCCATCGTCAAATCAGAGAAGATAAACCCATGTTTAAAAATTATTTCAGCTTTTCAGATTCCAAGAGTTTGAATGAGAAACAGTGAAGAGAAATATTTTTAAAATCAGGAAAAATACCTGGACAAGTGTCCTTTTAAGGTGCCTGAAGACTGGCTCATTCTCCAAAGATACTAGAGTGAGGTCCGATATCGTGCCAACTACATGGTGGGGAAGCTGTAGCTACTCCCAGGACAATCACCCAAAAGGACCTGAGAACAACAGCCTGGGTCAGTGCAGCACCTCTGGTAGTTGCTGGAAGAGAGTTCCTCCTGCCCGTGCTTGTTCCTCCACAGTACATCAGTGTAAACCACGCACGACTAAACCACCACCACCTCCGACAGCCGGACAAACCCCGACATCCAGCAGCTGCCACGAGACAATCACCAGTCCCTGAGAGCCAGTGGACTCTGGGAGTGAAGAGGTGGAACTGGCACTGGCAAAGCGTACAGCAAGACGAACGACCGAGACCGAGCTGCTTACTGCCAGGCTCTGAAGACGCCTGCTGCGCAGAAAGAGCCATCAGCCAGCGTGGGCTGGACTTCCCTACCAAGGCAGGAAGGTGAACGGTCCGTGAGAAGCTGCACCGGCGCAGCAACACTGGCTGAGCCGTCAGGGCTCCGGCCTCCACCTGCTGCCAAGGAGATAGGCTGCTGCTGCAGAGACCTCACACGCGCTCTCAAAACCGAACGCTGACACCTGGAGTCAGCGACCAACACCACGCAACGCACCACAGCACCCCCAGCACAGGCCATCCACCATGCCAAGCTGGACACCCCTGGTTTATACCCAGACAGGTCCTCACCTCTCGCTAACCAAGACGGTACCAAACATGCACAGCGAGGATTCACAAGTTAAACCAAACACAAAGGTACGGATTTGTCCACACACACTAATTACCTGGTAAATGACATCTTGAAAAAGAACTGGAAAAGTGAGCGCAGCATCTTCTAATTCATTCAGACTACAGTGCACTAATGTTTCATCCTGTTACAAAAAGAGAAGGTGGTGTAAAAGAAAGAACAGGCTGTGAAGAGAACGTTGACAGCTGGAAGCTGTTTTCTGGATTTCCATGCTCACGTTAAGGTAAGCTTATTTACCCCCGAACATTTATTTTTGTGCAAATGCTGTCAAGATTGAAGAATAATTCTTTGAATGAATTACACATTTCATTATTCTTGCAGGTTTTGAAAAATTCCACTTCAAATTGTGAGCTAGGGGCATAATTACAAGAGGACATTTTAATTGTGTAGGCTGTCCTGTCACTCAGATCAAACTGGCACCTGCCAGCACGAATACTCTCCCCATTCAGCCAGCCACCAGAGGAGACGCTGGGGACACTGGCCATGTTCCTGGCATCATTAACAGGTCTGAAAACACTTTCAAAGCAGGGAGACTAGAAGAAATTATTATAGACATACATATATTTCCTATGAACATAGAAAAAGTGGATTTGTGCCCTCTAAGAATAGAAGTGTCCTAAGAATTAAAGGATTCATTCCTGACCAATCTTGACACAAAACACTTGAAGCCGAATTTTCCTATTTACTACATCTGAGGTTTTTCCACACTGGATTTTGGGAAGCTTTACGGGGACAGACAGCTCTTTGTTTGAGGCGATAAAACCTGCAGTCCTTTATTTTGAACAGGTTGGTAACTACTGAACACAGCAAGCATCCTATTTGGGCCACTAGGGTTTGTTTTTTTTTTTTAATGCAGACTATATTTAACAAAAAAATATTCAAATGTGTGTAACATTCACCAAGGCCTCTTCGTTAAAGCAAACATTACTAATTTCAGCCACAAGCACAAGAAATTAAATGCTACGATGCTACACCCCCCCACCCCGCTTTGGGTGTGTGTTTATAGAGGTATTTACCAAGTCTAGAACTAAGGAGAATTCTGGTGTGCTTCTCGTTTTCAGGGGAAGAGCTGGCTTCCTGTTGAGTTGTTCTTCTGTTAGTGGTGGAACGTGTTTGATGAAATAGTATCTGGAAAGAATACGGATTTTGCTGTAGAAATGTATGTACTTTACCTAACTGGTAATGCTGGAGCCAAGCTTAATAGTTCGAATATTTAAGGCTGGATGAGAAGAAAGTATTTTAAATCCAAAGACCCTCATCTATAAGTGGGGGTACATAAATGCATATAAATCTATACGCACTTTTTTTTTTTTAATTCAAGAAGTTTTGGAATTCATTACCTTAATATGCAAACATCCCAACTACAATAAAAATGTCTTATTCCAATACCCAAAATTGTCAGTTTAATGTTTTCAGCACAGTCATTGCACTTACGGATCAAAGACTTCCCAGTCTTCCTCATAGGTGGCTTCTGCATGAGCTGATGAGTAGCCACTGTCTGGAGATACTGGTGCTAAAATTCAATGAAAATGACCAAAACAACAAATAAAACAAAAAACCACAAGAGCTAGTCTCATTAGTGCAGTTGGGGAAAGTGAAAACTTGATACACGAGTGCCTCGAACGACAGGGAGAAAACCCTCCCTTACGTCCCACCCTCTCAGTCCTCCCCTCCCCTCTGAAACTGCCTGCACAGCTCCTCAGGAAGCCACGCGAGACTCTGACATCCCACCACGCTACAGAGCTTCATGGCTCCGCCAGGCTGGAAGTGCCCATATGACAGGGCAAGGCGCCTGTACAACCCCACCGGCATGAATGGCTGGACAAACGGGCCAGCCGAAGGAGCCAGCACAGCCCGCCCACCTCCTGGCTGAGGAGCCCTTTGGAACTGAGGCCACAGCCCAGCTCAGAAGGTCTGGACCGGACTGGTGGGTCACATCAGCTCCTCTGCTTGAGGTTAAATTTACCTCCTTGAAAAGAGTCTTCAAAAACCTCCACACTACCTGACTACCAACATTCAGGGGGTCCAGGGAGGATTTAGATCACTGATAAGAATTTGATCTGGCCATCCACTCAGAGAAGAAGCTCAATTTTCTGGATACAATTTTGCCTGGGTACACTGTTTGCCCGCCCTCAGCAAATGTGAAATGTTAATTCACACGAAATGCACGTGCTCGGATCTCCCTGAGAGCGCGAGTCACGCTCAGCTTCAACCCCTGAGCCCATGCACATGCACCTCTCTTACCCGTGAGAGGGGGCAGGTCACGGTCGTTCGCTTCCTCCACTTCTTCTAAGCCGTTGTTGACGGCAGACCTGACCTGCACTGCCTGGCTGGTGTAAGCTGCTCCGTTGGTCGACGTGGCAGTACTTGTAGTGATCTCATCTACCTGCTCCATGTCAAGCTGCTTGACTATTTCTTCAGCTTCCACAGCTTGTCCTGGAGAATCTGATCCTGACGTTCCTGCAGGGAGAGTTCAGCACACTCAGTCTGAGTCTCCTATTGGGACATGACAGTCATCGCTCCCTCCAGAGAAGTGTCAGAATAACTGAAGATGGCTGTGTTTGATTTGTGTTAGGAAAACAAGAACCAAAATGAAGACCACGACAAATGCTGGCTGTTTGGGACAAGGAACTTAACACCCATCTGTTTTTTCTTCTTTTCTTTTTTTTTTTTTTTTAGAAATCACAGTCAGAGTTCCCAGAGTCAGTCAACCGTTATGGTGAGAGCAAACAGCACAGTCAACCTGCACCATATTGTAATGAACGTTGTGGCATGTAAATAAAAGGTACTGTCTAGATACTTACACCTATGAATGAAACGTTCTAACGCACCTAAACCTGGTGCTTCTTTCATTATCCATCAACCCCCTACAAATTAAGGAGCCCTTCACCCGGCAGCAGTAACTCGTGGTCTGTACATCAGCCTGAAAGGGGTACTGCTGCCCAAAACGGGTTTTGCTTAGAGAGGTAATCTGTCCCTCTCAGCTGTACCACTAGTGGTGTTTGAAACAATACTCACCATTTTTATTTGCTGGTGAAAAAAAATTGAAAACGGGAGAAAAGATGGTTCCCAGTAACGTAGTTCGGGGGGGACTGCCTGTGGCAGGATTATCTTCCAATTTTCCATTTTGCTTTACATGTTGGTTTGTCATTTCGTAACTGCCAGCTTCTGCAAAAGAGAAGTTACACAGTGTAACACCACTGCTTCGCAGGCCCAGCCTCGCTTTTACTGGTGTTATTTTCACTAAAGGAAAGATCCCTCTTGCTCGTGGTTCAACTTGGTCAACTTCTGACACCATCTTCACACCCTGAATTAGGAAGCTCTCCTTGTTTATATAAACTACACTAGAGATGAACGAGTAACAGCAGTTTAAATCCTTTAAATGGGCTTGGTGATGGAAGAGAGGACTGTAAGACGCCGCACACTTCCACAGCAAACAGGTGTCACTATCTGGGGACTCCACTAGATGGAAACAAGAGACAAGGTCAGCGGTGTCCACCGGCTGACCCCCTGAACCTGCCCAGATCAAGCCCACTGTTTAATATTCTCCACATACACACACACGCGTATGTGCATAAATACAGTCATGAAGGAGAATGTTTTGTTGCTGTCATGGACACAGAATTAAATCAATCTTCACGGTACAAAACATAACCAGTAACAACTGAGGTTTCCTGTAAATGCACATGTAAAGAACATCCCAGAGCTGTCATGTCATTACTGAGATATTCCAAGAGAAACCATTTCCACAGGGAGGTGGCCAGACACTGGAATAGGGTTGTGGAATCTCCACCCTCAGAGATATTCCCGACTTGACTGGGCCAGGCTCTGAGCAGCCTGATCTATCTCCAAAGCCAGATCCCATTTCAACGCTGCTGTGAGGGGAGCAGGGGGACTGGCCCAGATGATCTTCAGAGGACCCTTGTGATCTGAATCTTCCTCTGATGCCATGACAGAAACCCACCTATGTGTCTGAGGAGTGCTTTCAACATCTAAGGACACCTGGTTACTTCCACAAAGGTCCTGAGCTGGGAAGTCACATTTCACTTTTTTTGGTGAGAAAATGGGAGAAGAGCTAAATCACATCATTATCGTTGGCTTTTTAGGATCATAATTTTCAAAACAAGTTAAATTAGTGCCTAAACAGTTGGTCACAATCCCACACCAAATTGTTTGTACAAAGATCCAGTGGATGCTTCAGAGAAGTAGTGCCGGACCTGTTGTTCCAGACTTGGAAACCTTACTTTGGTACTATCAGCTCAGCCCTCCTCTCCCTGCAGTCAGTCACAAACCCCGTAACAACCTCACCACAGGAGAAACGTCCTTGGTTAACAGTGGGAGATGACTGCATCACCACAACACCGCACGAGAGAGCAGTCACCAACCTCCATTCATCTGACTTTTCCGCCGCACCCGTGAGATCTGTTTGTTAGGCTTTTCCCCGGTTTGAGGCGTGGATGTGATCAGGTTGTTATCTATATCCCGGTCGATTCGACTTCTTTTGGCAGGATTTTCTCTTTCTTCCTTAAAACAGAAAAGAGGGAAAAAAGAAACATGCTGAATAGTGCCTCTTCTCCCAACTGACGCTAACAGAAAATGTTAACTGCCAGAAAGTTTCACAAAAGACCCTTTTATTGTTCCTTTCCCACTGCAGAGCACGTTGACCACACCACTCAGCTCGGTGTTGTTGGCAGCTTGCTGAGGGCGGCCTTGGTCCCACTGTCCATGTCACTGACAAAGGTGTCAAACAGCACCACCAAGACACCCTTGTTCTGAAGACATTCTGGAGACAAACTGCCCTAAAGCCATATAACCTCCGTGGTGATTCGGGTTTTAATGCACCCATAGAGGAACTACTATGCGAGTTGTACACATACGCTATCTCGGGGAGTTAGAACGTTTCCATGGCAGCCACAAGACTACTTTGTGAAGTCATCAGTGCTTTGGAAGATAGCCCAGCAGTATCAATATCATGCCATGCTAATGCCACTGGAACCACTCCAAGTCTTGCTACAGGCACAGGAGAAGACATGAAAGGAAATGGGAGAAAAATGTGGACATTTTATTAAAACACCTGTCAAGAAAAAGAAGAATGAAATGTAACCCAAAGATGTGGGAGAGGAAGAGAAGAGGGGAAGAGAGAAAGTTAGCAAACCCTCACAGAGACAAAGGAAAGGAAAACCAGACATATTTCCCTTATCTTTACATTCCAACGTAACGTGTTTTGCTTAGATCCCAGTGTTTAGTTGCAGTGGTTCTGCAGCCAGACTGTCACACCGCTGAGCTACAATACAGATGCTGAATGTAAACAAGATGAATTGTCCCGGTTTAATGAAAAACAAAACCTAAGTGCATTTGACCATCTATTTCCTCCGAACTGCTTTTTTGTCGGTACCTCGGTGTTCTACGATCAGTAATTAACACATGCCATGAAATACTGGATTTCCCTGTATTTTTGACAAGGTAAGAATATACTGTTACTTTAATTAAAATTACCTCAGCTTTTCCTTGTTATAGAATTATTGCTGCAACATGTAGTTCAAAACTCAGAAAACACTTCTGAATTCATGTATGTTGATTTATTATAGAGTTAACCTGGGACACGTTTTAATTTAGTTATGACTTCTTGGCTCCTCTTCTTGAAAATTTACAGCTACATCATGTCAGTATCTGGACTGCTGGGACTGAATGAAGTTTTGATTTTTTACCTGGCCTCCCTTCACCAAAACCCCACAGGTTTGTGAAGCAGCTGTGAGGTGACATTCAGCCCATCAAAGTAAGATTTACACATAGTTTACCCTCAAAATGTACACGTACACACAGCAGGTTCTAACACATGAAGATCAGTAACGCTCCGATTTCTGCCTGCATCAAGAACGGTGCGATTCAGTGGTTTCGTCCCAATGATGTGTGAATTGGATCCCCTGAGCAGGGGCCGCGTCCACTGAGGTAACACTGAGCATCACATCGACCTCACGAGAGCAGCATTTCTGAGGTTTGACAGTTATTGACTGATGGACTTTGGAACAATTCTGAATACAAACGTTAAAATGTTCAGCTACTCTGTGCTCACAGACTTGCTTTTCTTAGGTGCCAGTGCTGGTAACCCCAAAATTCCTTAAAACAAATTAAACACCTACTGAACTCGTTAGTCGACCCTTTCACAAAGAATAATCAGTAATAAATCCTGTGGGGTCCTGGACTCTCTTAAACACACCCACAACTGACTCCTGCAGGGTTTGAAATTCTGCCCTTCTAAGAGAATACCCGTCAGCTGACACGACTGTCACAGTGACTTCTGGCCTTCCAACCCTGCACAAGAACGTCTTCCTTCCACCACATTACACATGTTTATTTATTCTTAACAGAAATGCTTTTAAATCAGATTTAACTGAATATGACCCGACTGAAACACAGAAGGAGGAACCCAGACAGCGTACCTTGGGCGTGCTCCCTTTAATAAACTTTTTGATTGAAGACAACAAGCCGGTTTCATTTTTCTGTGGTTTTCCTCCGCCAACAGGTAAGCTCTCTTCCACCTCCGAGTGTTTCCTCTTCGCCCTCAGAGCACGCTGTGTGTGAATTTGATTCGACTGCTGAGAAGCTTTCCGTGTTCTCAGCCTCATTTTCATATGCACCACATGTAAAGCTATAAAAGGAAAAAAGGAGAATACTTAGTCATTGAAGAAATGCATTGAGCTGCAGATTGTGAATTCAGAAAGTTATGTAACGCTGGCAGCATCCTGACGCACCGAGCTTTTCCATCCCCACAGATGCCTTTGCTAAAGTCAGAGAGAAGAGCTACTTAAGTTGAAGCACAACACCAGCAGGAGGACAAATGGCTATAATCTGGCCAGGGATCCAACCAGCCATCAGATCAAGGAGGTTTTTCTATCGCCTCCTGTCCTGGCAGCAGGAACAGAAAATCTACCTGCTTTTAAAAGGACTGCATGGAGCCTGGTGTCTTCAGCATCAGCGCCCAGGCTCAGCGACCCAGGCCATCCCTTCCAGCTCTCCCTTCCTCACCATCACTTCACTAAGTCTCTACATTAAATCTGAGGTGAGACATAAATCTAAACCTGTGTTGAGTGTTCACAGCAGAAGAAATCACAAATGAGACAGTGCGTTCAGCACGGGTGAGGAGAGAGCAGCTCAGCCATGGTACCTGAGCTTGATCTCCAGCACCACTGTATCTGGGAGTGAGATTAGACCACAGGGAGCCTCGTGCGGAGACAATAGCTGTTAGAGCAGAGTAAAAGGCCACTCCAGGGAACACGTTCCATTCATCACCAACCTGGTCTAGTCAAACCGGTGCATACATACACCCGCTTTGCTGGAGTGAGGGCTGTGCCTTCTGCAGCCGACTGAAGCACATACTCGGGGGATCTGAATGGGATGGCTCATGGGCTCACAGTTGTGCGTATACGAGACTGTGATCAGAAAGCAGCAGCAAGAAATCCGTCTGAGCTGTGCTGCACAGATGTAGTGGTGAGAGAGCAATGGACACTTCCCAGCTGAGGTCATGACCAAAAGCATTTTTTTAAAAAGCACACGCTTATCACAACAGGAATCAGGACCGGCCCTTCTGAGGATCGTTCAGCACCTATCTTCGTGCTGAATGGACAGAACATTAGGACATCAGGAAATCTCCAGAACTGTCCCAACAGCGGGGGCACTGCTGTGATTCACAGACAGAACTACCAGAGACTATTCTCCAACACCAGCTCGAGCCCTGTACCCAGTCGCGTTTGTTCACAGACAGATAAACCTCAAACGAGAGGTGTTCTGGTTCAGGAAGAGTAACGGGACGACTGACAAAACCCACTCAGCTGGTCCTGTCAAGAGGGAAGTGTTTTGGTCACAGATGACATTTAACTGCCGGCAAACCTGGGGGTTCATTTTCCATACGTACGTGTCCAGCACTTTCCCCCAGCAGTTAACACAACTGTCTGCAGACGGGAAAAGGACAAGGGGAGGTTCTGCAATGACTGACGTGATGGGGGTTGACAGGTGAAGTCTAAGGAAAGACAGCAGGAACCGCAGCCCACATGTACAAAAACGGGTTCCTTAGAACCTTGCGCCCTCTAGTAACAGAAGCACTAAAACTGTGAGTCCATGCGAGTATCCTTCGTTATTAGTATTGGCAATAAAACTGGCATTTCGTTTAAAAGAATGCACTGTAGGTGGAAAAGAGCAGTGCAGAGAAATCGTGAAAAGAGTCCCCAAAGATTTTAACCCAATTTTCTGTTCCTCCTCCCTGCCACTAGGAAAATAAAAAGATAAGAGTAGAATTCTTACACAAAGATGTAAAATGAGTATGTCTGTTATCAGAACTTGCATCTCAACTTTTCTTTCTTGCAAAGTGCTGCCAGGTTAATTTTCGGGTATGATTCATGGCGGGAAGGAGCCACACCAACAGACGCATGCTGTACTCCTGTACAGATCAGGAGAACTGGACTATACAATAGAAGAAATCCTCAAACACCAATGGACAGGATGGTCCAGAGACACCTTACAACACGGGATGTACTTCCACTTCCAAAATCCTGTGGAAAGCAGTACTCTGTTCTCACCGCTGTGCAGACTGGCTCGTGGACTCTACATCAGGATGACTTACCCAGATCATGGCATCCCAGCTGGCTGAAAAAAGAACTCTTGCATTTAAGATTTCTCTGTGCGGTCTCGAGTTCACCCAACCACAGACCCTGATTTTCAGTGACCTGTTCTGGGCACTCTCTGGAGAGGGTGTATTGCACGGCACCGAGATCATCAGGACTCCCTAAAACGTATCTGAGGTGTATATAAGCGTATAGACAAGTGAGATCCTTCACTCTCATTTACCTCATTCAGAAAACTCCAAAAGGTAAGACGAGAGTTGCTCTGACCTAACTGAAGGTTTTGACTGGTGATGGATACCTGTTTACCACGGAGAATCAGGAATTGAGTAAATGAGCCCTAAAATGTAATGGGATTTAGTATATTCAAAGATGTAAACACAGTCAATACGGTTTACTTACATGTTTTGAAGAAGTAGAAGACATTCTGCAAAGTGACTTTGTAAAACAGCAGACTTAAAATTCTCTGTTGAGAAATGGAAGGTGCTACTTCCTGGGTAGGAATTAAACAAGACTGGGCTAACCCCACATGTGTGCAAGAAGGAATTAGACAAAATTGTCAAACTTGGAAAGAAGACTGAAACTGGTGAAATTCCAACTAGAGAATGAAAATACTACTTAAAATTTGCTGTACTACAACTTGCCTGATTTCTCTAGAACTGAGACAAAAACCAGGCAGCCAAATGATGAACCCATTTCCTGTTTGTCAATGGTGAGGATGAATCTCTCCAGCAAGGACCCGTCTGGCTCATCTGTGCGCTGCTTCCCGAGTTCTTGGCTCACTTCACAACCTGGGTATCAAGCCTGGGGTTATAAATACCTCTAATGGACTTAGCAACAGTCACCTACAATCCTCTCAAGTGACAGAAGTTTGCTCTCCTCGTGTTGGGATGCTTTTGGCAGCAGGCAGATTCTCCTTGAATTCTATGCGTGTTTCTGAAACAAGCATAAACCAGACTACAAACCTTAGCACACTGCCACAGTCAGAACAATCGAGTCTGAACGTGTCCGTGAGTTTCCTTCTCAAATGGTACGAGGCGGGTTTCACCACCCCGTCCTGTTCCAGGGGGAAGACCCGACGGAACGACCGCATACCCAGGGACCTTGATGGGCCACATCCAGGTGAGACCGATTGACGCTGGGCCAGGGAGATGCGCTGAGATGGCAGGCGAATGGGATTACACTGAACAATCCTAAGTGATTCCTGTACTTTCATTCTCTTTCCAGCAGATTCTCTCTCAGGAGCTGCAGCTCCAAATCCTCTCTCTCTAATTCCTCCTCAGCACAAAAATTTGATACTGAAGTATACCGAAGTATTACTGCAACATCGTGAACCAACTAAGACATTATTAGCAAATATCCTGAATGTTTCAAGACTTGGGCCATGTTTCTGCACTATATGCATGTCAAATTATAAGGTCTCAAATCCCTCCTTCTTAAATTCCTCTATGTTTATAATAAACCCAGAAAGTCAGGGAAAAGGAAAAGAAAAAGAAACCCCTCATTCTTCAAAAGAGAACTACATGGCAAAGAGGGACGACACGGAATTCTCATTAAGCAGTTTGTGAGAGGAAGATAAGGGCTGAAGGAGCTAGTAAAAAGCAGCAGCTGAAGCAGCTACAGCTGCAGGGAACTGGCCATCTTTAAGCGCCCGCGCTAAGCTGCCGGGGTCAGCCTGGTTGGTTTTGAGTAGGAGTGTCCCCGTGTGTTGGTCATGGTGTACGTACAGATGGGGATGTCACCGACACACACAACGCTGTGATAGGCACCAGCTTTAGCAGCTGTGACATCTGCTGCCTGGGTTTGAACTGGGAGCCACCAGGGGCTAGGTTTGGTGTTACAACATCCACCAGCTCTGGCACTGCAGGCCCTGCTGCTGAAAAAAAGCGTTCACTGCTCTCCAGTATTTCAGGACGTACGAGCTAGACTGCAGCGGGCAGGTCCACAGACAGAGGAACAAAGAACAAGCATTTTCTTCAACTTCCTTTTAAACAAATAATACCAGTGATACTTCGTCAGCACGGTTCATTACTGCGATGTGACCCAGATTTTGAGTACAAAGAAACATCCCCATGAGAAGATGTGTCCTGGAGCTGGCCGAAGTCCACTCACACGGTACTAGCCACGTTCTCCAGAAAGCGAACACCTCATGCTTGCCTACAAAGAAGGCCAAGTCACCACAGGAGGTGGACAAACAGCTGGTAAAGCCTATGCCTGGTGGGGAGAGAGAACAATGGGGCCAGTGGCAACCCTGGTGTAACGATACACCTACCTGGACTCACAACAAAGCTCAAGAAAACGATTTACAGCCAACGTCGTTCACATGGACAGGCCCCAAAGCACTTCACAAACCTCATGGAAATGCTTTTTGTTAGTTCAAAGATGTTGAGACTTTCCCCTTCAAAGACTCTTGGCCTTTCTCTAACCAACTCCTTCTCCTTCCCTAGAAAATAACAGCCATTCCATGTTATTCCAGCTGATGTAGGTCCTATTTTGCAACATATTGTACTACCTGTCGCTCTTCTCAAATCTTTCAAGTGTGTTTTTCTGCAACTGCCTCCTAGAGAGACAATTACTAACTAGGAAACCGTGATTCAGAGGAGTCTGGAAGTAGTGCTAGTAGAGTGTAGGTAAAAGCAAAATAAAAAGCCAACGATTTATAAAACCAGCAACGCACACAGTATGCACTGTCCCAGTGTTGGTGCTTGGTTATGAAATCTTCATAAACGTAGGAAGAAATCGCAAGTTCCATCAGAACGATAGCCAGCAATTAGCACTATCAAAGACGCAGCACAAGTGGCACCTCTCAATTTGCCTTGTTTCCTTGAAAGCCACTTTTCTCCTCCACCCTGTCTTCCAGGTTACTAAATCACTTCAGACTGAAATAAAACCGCACTGGAAACCCTGGGGCCTCAGACTCCTCGTTTTAACCATGGCCCCTCAGCACCTCGCTGTGGGTGCACGCACACAGTTCTACACTACCCAAGTTTAAGCATCTCCCCTAAAAGAAACATTTTCTTGGAAAGATTTTGCCAGAGAATGAAGGCGGCTTTTCATCATCGGCCCAAACAGAAACTAGACTTTCTGTTACTTCATTTTTCTAGCCGTCATATTTCCACTGTTTTGCCATCGCTTTGCTAGTGAGGCTGTGTTTTGATTATAAGCCATGCATTTGGAACTGAAAGTTTATTCCCTCCTGGCCAAGATATTTCTCTCTTTGCAGCTGGGGGTACACACTTGTGTACACCCTCCCCATTCAGGCCAGACTACTAACCAGCGAGGGCGAATGGACAGCTGGGTTAGTCCTAGAAGAGCTATCTCAGAACAGAACCCCAAATCTGCTGCTGCAGAAAGACACTATTTACGGTCTCTGATGTTGCCAAGACAAGAATTTTACATTAGTCATCTACAGCTCTCGCGGAGCTCACCAAGAGCCGCGCTGTTTGGCTGTTCAAGTCTGCAGAGCTGGAGCTTTAGGCGAGCGGGTAACAAATTCCACTCCTGTGGCGGTTCTGGGACGGACCAGCTGTCTTTGGACTCATCAGCCTCTCTGGACATTTAATCCCTGCTGCTGGGCACACAGGGAGCCTATTTTTGGAAGCCATCTCCCTACTGTCACAGCCCGTGGTATGGACAGGTTGCTAAACACTTCCTGAACAGACCTGCCAGGATGCTGTCTGACCACAAAAAAATCCAAACAAGTTGCTTTTGGTAACTGTTCATCTCATCCGTTTTAGATATCTTTTAAATAAATACAACAACAACCCCTTCCCCCAACAAACAAACAAAAAACAATCAAAAAAATCAAGACAACAAACACGCCCAAATCAGCCTGTGCTGGATGATGGAAGCTACTGAGTAACTCCTGTTCTGTTCCAAGATGCTCATCGTTTCTGCAAGCTCTACACAGCCAGGACACTGCAGTTTGCTTAACTTCACAGAAACCCCCATCCTGCCCGACAGCACGTGAACCTTCCCGTGGCATCAGAACCACCGGCACGTATCCCACAGGACTTCAGCAGGCTGCTCTCTTTTCAAAAGCTAGATAAGGGCTTGGCGGCTCCTCTGGCCTTAAGAATAGCCGAATACTTTTCCTGTAAGAGGAAAAACTCTTTAAATGATAATATGAGTCTTACTGCCCTGGAAAACATCTTCCTTGGTGCACAATATAGCTTCAAAACCTTTGAAAACAGTTTAAACTTCGCGCTCTCCTCGTAAGGGGCTGCTCTTACGCTCTCTCGCACTGGCTTTCCTGATGTAACAAGAAAAACCCCAACCACCTCTGTTGTTAAAGATGGGGAAAATGCTGCCAGTCAAGATTTTTATCAGTTGAATTTTACACTGAACATCTTCCATTACAATACAGACCGATTTAAACCTGACTCCTTCAGAGCCCATTCTGGCCCATTTCTCGCACAGAAAACTTCTCTCGTAGAAACGCTGGTCTCAGATCTCTTTGCTAATTCACGCATGTACCCAAGTTAAAACCGATAGGAAACGAAGTGCTAAAGTTTTCACAGCTTCACCAACCTGCGAGTGGAACGATGCTTCTACATATAACCTTAAAAACAAAACATCGAGACATTATGAATGGAAATCTCATTCTGTTTCAGAACCTTACCAGAAACGAGTTCCAGGGACCTGTCTGATCCTGCCACAACGAGGCTATTCTACAGTTTATTTTCTTTCATTATTTTTTCTCACTATTTTATTTTGGGTGAAAAATCCACAAGAGAAACAAAAGGTCCTTGGCTCTTCAGTGAAGAGATACAGGGAGTTTCTGGTCAATATTCCAGTAATTCAAAGTACAATAGGCACAAGTTACCAACGGCAACAGAAGTTTCATAAGGCAAAACCAATCTGCGTATGCACTGTAACCCGACGTTCTTCCTTGATTCCACCCAGAATTTCACTCATTTAGTTCACAACCCAATGGCCTCCAGTTTGGTCTAACCTCTTTCTGCCACTGTGCAATGCATGAGATTTAAGGCAGTAATTACTTTACGGCTGTGAAGCAGCAGACGTGGCTCTGTGAACACACAGGGAGTCGCTCCATTGGGTGAGGAGACGGTGCTTGCCAGTGCCTCACTTCGGGAGGTTTGTGTCGGAGGACAAGGCAGGAGCCGTAGGACTACTGAGTCACTGATGCCCTGTGGAATGGGTTTACATTCTTAAAAAAGGTTCGGTTTGCCTGGCACCCCCAGAAAGGAGGGCTGGCACCGGCGCCACGGGGCGTGAATTCACCCGCTGCGCCAGGAAATCTGAGCGGCACAGCGGCGGCTGAAGTCCACCGCTCACCACACTCACTCATCTCTCTGTAGCTATGGATTTTAAAACCGAGGAGTCTGCAAGAACAAGAGCTGGTACCAGCAGCTGGATTTTTTCCCAACCGTTCCCCAGCATTAGGAGAAAGCCCAGCCTCTCCATCAGGAGAGTGAAGGGGCCATGCCACTCCCAAAGCAATGCAAGTCCTCTGGATGGGGGTTGATTCGCTACATTACAAAGCAGTTATGTTATAATTTGGGAGCATTTTCCAGATACTGAGGAGACCTAATCTAACTGATGTACCAAACCTAATGCAGGTTAACTCCAATACCAAACAAATCCTTGGGAGAAAGCTTGCTGTCCCCCTCATGCCACTCAGTATGTGCATTGGAGCACGCGACATTTCTCACTGGAAGCGATGACGAAACAATTCAGCAAAATCCTAGACGAGTTTTCTCGGCATTTATAAAAGAAAAAGGAACGTTTTCTAAATTCCACACCTCCTTCCTACGCCATCCAGCTCAGCAGGTACTTTTGTACTGTACGTTACGACAGTGGTGGGGCAGGGAGGGCAAGAGGGAAGGGAAAGGCAGCCTGTAGTTCCGTGATGTTTTCCCCGATGAAGCAGTGGTTTTACGGAGCTGTGTATTCTCTCCCCACGGACTCTGCCCTTCGCTGCCCGCCAGCAGGTAGCTGCGAGACATTAGTTTTTGCCGAGCAGCTGGCACAGGGAGCTCCAGCCTCCCTGCTCGGGCACAGCTTGCTCGCACTCGCCTGACAGTTTGCTGCTCCTACGGGCTGCGGCTCCATGACAGCCTAAGCCATTCCAACTGCTGCCGTGCTCCGGCACCCTCCCTGAGGCAGCTCTGGCACTCCGCTACCCTCTGTTTAGCCATATTTTTAGGCCTGCTTAGTAAACGGAAATGTTTGATCACAGAATCACAGGAACAAAGGGTAGAATCAAAACACACAACTCCTGGCAGGGGGAAGGAGAGCTGTAGTAGTAAACCAGCACACACAGGGCACGGGGTTACCGTGTGGTTCCATGGTCAGCCGTATAGAACTACATAAGGAACACCACACCCTGCTGCCAGCAGCTCTCTGGGAGTCATGGACATGTCGACGGCACAGCATTCTCCTGGACAGGGCTCAGGAGCAGCTCGAAGCAGTGCATGGCAGAGGGCTGGTCCCAGCAGGTAGGGCAGAGGAGGAACAGAGGAACAGAGGAGAGCTGGGAGGACGCGATCGGTGTCACCTCGCTGGCTCTCCAGGCCCAGGAACGCGTCCTGGCCATCACACTGACTGCTCGGTGGGGGTGTAGCACCAAGGGACTGTTCTAAGCCACTGTGGAACCACAGCCTCAGCTGCTCCAGCACCAGCTGTGAGGCTGGTTAGTGTGTATTGATGTGAGCACTGAAACCATTCAGGTTTGAAGTTTTCCTTTTATTTTCTAGTGTGTTATTGTAACAAAGAGCATCCGGTCACAGATTTTTAAAGCTACAGTATTTCATGTCATGGGTTTCATTTGCTCATTGTACTCTTTGATGGGCTGCAGTCTTTAGCATAAAGGGTGACCAGCTTTTTCTATTACAGTTGATTTTTTTACAGCCTTGTTTCGAGAGAGAATAAGGGTTATACAAATGCACTGTCCATAACTGTCTGTATGTCTGTCAGGCTGCCTGTAGAAGGCACTGACCAACTTCAACCCAGTTTCACAGAGGGAGACAAACTTCAAACACACCGAGTTCCTACAAGTTTTCTGAAAACCAAAAGCTTTGTAGGTACAAGAGACCCAGTAAGTGAGGAACAGCCACAGCCCCTCCCTACCCCACATACACGCTCCACTCCTCTCCTTTCGCAGCCTACCCCTGAAGAACAGGTTGGCCCCTCAGCAGAGACCAGGCAGTGAGTGAACCACCACGGGCTCTGCTCGCAGCTCGACTTCAGGCTGCAGGCAGGAGAGCAAGCAGCAGGGGCTCTGCCTGGAGGAGGGGTCCTCGAAACGCTGGGGATGGGGTCTGGAGGTCCTACAGGAGAGGAGGAGAGGGCTGCATTACCAGGCTGTGGGAAAACAGACCTTATCAACTCTGCTCTTCAAGAAACAACACATAACTGCCCAGACTGTTTTAGCTCGTGCTTGTGATTATCTTGTCATACGAAGAATCCTCCCATACAACATTTACAGCATGGCAGTAACTCAGAAGGAGCGTTTGAAGAACAATGCTAAGCACCCCATTCCTGCAAACGGTTAACAACTTCTGTCCCTAAGCACTACAGGGGATCAAAACTCCTACGGAGTAATATTTGAAAACCCAAACATTAAAGTGGGGAGAAAAAAATTCTTTCTCTCCTCTTCCTTTCAGAATCATGTAGGTTATCAAACAGAACTCCGGTTTTTAAACTCTCTTTGAGTGCAGAGGATAAACAAAGCCCACCCAGATGAGTTCAAACAAGCATCTACTTCAAACCGAGTTAATTCACCAAACTTGGTGCTGCACCAGATGAGCAGGGTCCATCTAGCCACAGGGACCAGACCGGAGCCAAGCTGGGAACTCCACTAACAGGTGAAAAAGCATCTGTTCAGACATCCAGAAAACTCCGCACGGGTTTTCTGTAACCTGCTTCTCTCCTCTGCTGGGTGACTGAAGGCTCTTACTACTCTTTTTCAGCCTTTTCACATCACTTGGTCTCTCCCATCAACTGCCCTGTGCTTCTCACTTCTTTCACAAGGAGCTTAATACAAACACAAACTGTAGAAGTTGCATCTTCTGCCCTCTCATAAGGGAAGATCTTCACTAATGTTAAGTCCACAGCAGGTTTTTTTTGTGGATCTAATGTGAGCTTTTGAAATAGATCGTCTCATGGTCTCGTGTATAGTGCTTCGGTCCACAGAACAAAGCAGCCTCAGAGCACCCCAGCTGAAGCCTGACAAACTGCCCTGGATGACACACTTCAGCCACTAAGGGACACAGGACCAGACTGCGTTAGAACCTCCAGAACTGCGAACACCACACACAGCGAGCCCTCCCCACCAGCAGCCTCCTCCCCCGGCTCTGCTCCTCTTGCTCCACACTATTGGGCATATGGATGAAGCCTGACAACGCCATGAGTGTGCTGATAGAATCGCACTGGGTTTAAAAACAAAACAAAACCTTCAAAAAACGCGCAAGCCCTTTCCCCTAGCAACTCTGACAGAATACCAGCTACCTGCAAACGTGGGCACACAGCCTTTCCCATGCCCAGCCCCAGAGGCAGGAACAGCTACCTGTGCTCCTCACCCTGCAGTGGAAACGGAAAACACCTACCGAGGAAAAGGAGCCCCGAGCACCCTCCTGAGATAACTGTTCTGTCTGAAAGCACAGACCACGGTGATAAAGGTTTATTTTCTAATCCTAAACTATTTTATGGTTTGGACCTCTATTACATTAATTGACTCAGGACATTTTTATATTAATTATTAATCTTTGCATTTGAACGTTATCAAACATTTTCCAGGTATATAATAAACCAATCTACTATCCAAAGAGCATTATCTTCAGATCAGTCCACCAGGGTAATTAAGGGAAACAGTTAAGCCTGACACTCCTCACCTGACACTGTATCTACACAGGCCACTCTTCCAGCAGAGCTCTTGGAGACTTCTCTCGAGTGCCAGTGAGCTTTCTAGTCCCTGAGCAACACAAAATGAAGGACTTCTAGATCCTGCATCTACAGAGTTTAAAAATATCACTTTACCTACACTTAAGTCTTCAGAAGTTTCTTCCAAATCTGTATTTTTAAGAACATAAACTAAAAGTATCGTGACTCCACTAACTTCCTTGTTTTCTTCTTTAACATTCATGGGTTCTGTCCCAATAAACAAAACAAACAAGCTTCTCCAGGCATATTTAAATTGATTTAATTACAACTGCTTGGTCTTGACAAGAGTTTAAGGTGTCAAATAAATTGCGCTAGGTAATTCAATCAAATAGACTATATTTAAATCTCCTATACACAAAGCCCGTAAGTATCTTTAATGTTCTTGGAGATATTTCTGCTATATATAAATTACCTCCTTTGCTTCTCATATACACCCCCCCCCCGAAAACAAACCTTAAAACTTCAGTTCTTACCATGCTTTTCTCTAGCAGACATAGGAACACAACTGCTGCTCCTGTAACCACCAATAACCAGCTTTCGCTTCGCCTCTTTATTTATTTCTTAACTCCTGACAGGCCTTCCCCAACCTCCGTCCTCAGACACACACAGGGCTGCGACACATGCCCTGAGAGAATGGGCTCAGTCCTCACCTATAGGATTTATCTCCCTCCCAGGTGATGCATTGGAATCGGGTGACCAGGCACCACACGACGGGCCCATAGGCATTATTTCATATCAAAGGAAGCTGCTGCACCTAAATGAGCTCCCCTAGGACAGGAAAACGAGAGGAGTTCCCGGGAAAGGGGGAAACAAGGAGCACCTCAGGTAGCGCTACCTCACATGAAAAGGGTACTGGAGAATGAAGCGAGGACAAAGGAGACTGTAGAACCTGGCTGTTAGCTCGGTCAGCTCAGCCCACTCCTTCCTGAACCAGAGAATGCTGCAACACCACCAGCGCCGAGATGCGAACTGCAGAAGAACGAGCCCAGAGGAAACGATGACGGATGAGGCACAATCCCACCACGGGAGGTAAGAAATACATACACCAGTATGAGTGCATTCAGCCCCTGCCTATGAAGCAGAGGACACCGAGTACCCCTGAAGCTCTGTCTAGAGCAAAGAAATCTGCCAGGCTGTTTAAACCAGAAGCTTTACCGCTACGTTATCACTTGTTAGAAATGTGAAAGCAAGGGGGAAATACTGGCTTTCCCCAGCCAGGGCAAGAAGCCTCCCAGTAAGTGCCAGCGCAACTGCTGCTGACCAAAGGAACCCCTTTGTCTGGGGGTTTACCGCTAACTGGGCTGGTGTTGCTGTGCCGGTAAGGTCCTTGTGGCACAAGCTAATCCTTCGATTGAATTACCTCCCTGCCTCTAATTAGCACCTCCTCAGACAGCGGGTGAACCAAAGCCAACGTGGTTTAGAACGGCCTAAAGTAAACCAAGTTACGATTTGGGCTGGATCCGTGCTTAGAGCAGCGGCTCTGATTTGATCCGAGCTCCTCTCAATGAAAGAACTCACACGAGCTGTTCCTAAGCACAGCCTAAACGAGGACCCATTCCTTCTCTGCCCGGCCAGGCTTTGCAGCTGCCACCTAGTCCCACAGACCACCTCCCAGCCCCACACTCTCAGCCCTTACAGCCTTCAATTATTATTTCCTCCTCCTCACGCCGGCTATACTGGCAGGGAGCAGTGGGATGTAGTTTTTAGCGTTGTGTGTTAAGCAAGGCTGCGTGGCTTATTTTCCAGGTGCTTTGGAGCTAACAGCTCCTTCCAGTCAACCCCATTTTCATGATAATGTTGTTACACTGCAAAAATTATTATGAATTCAAACCCAGCAGAGCTTTGTGCCTCCTAACCAGATTCCTCACCCAACAGAAAGAGCTGCTGAACGCAGGCAGGAGCTGGGGCTGTTCAGGACCACCTCCACCTCCGCCACCCCTTACAGGCAGCTCCAGCATCCGCACCTCGTAGTGGACAGCGGATCCTCACGCCGTCTAATTGGCGGCTTCCCGAATGCTGGCTTTAGGGATATTTTTAGCGAGAGGCATGGAAATCTGATTGATGGGGCTGGACTCGTAAAACTTTCCCCACAGGGAGCTGTATTTTTTATGTCACAATACAGCAGAGATCAATGTGGCTGCTGAGTTAATCCCGTCCACCGGCGGCTGCCCATTTCCTTCCCCTGGGCTTGTCCCCAGATCTCAGCATTACCATCAATACTGACCCATCAGAGAGGGAAACTGAGGCAGCATGTGGGGTCACACATCTGAGAGTGCTGGCAAAGGTGAGAATACACTTTCAGGCTGACACTCAACTCATTATTTTCCGATTCCAGACTGCCCTGACAAGTGCTTTCCTCGGATCACAAGGTACGATGAAAGAACTGCTTATTTTCTATAGTTAAGAGGACCTTAATCAAAGTAATTACTGACATTGATCTGATTGGAAGTAATCTCTTCAGGAAAAGTTGAGACTGCTGACTGGGAAGCTACTATACCACCCCCTGAACCTGACAGCTTCAGATGCGGATGATTCTGCACTTCAATTTTCAAGAGCTATTGAAAATGTCTTCACTCATGAACGTACAATATTTATTTTTCTAAAACACTAAGTAACGGCTATCCAGGCGCCTCCACAGGCAAGCCCCATCACCCTGGCTCTCCAGGAGCTCGGTGGGTGAGAGCTGCTCCACACACTCAGAAGAGATGCACCACGAATGCTGCACTTCAGCACACGGACCAACAGTGAAAGGACTCCGCCGGCCCTGACCCTTTCAAGGTTGTGCCTGAGACAGCTCCTCTTCCTCAACAAACTTGAGAAGAGCTTACTGGTCCAATACTGGATCAGAGCTGCACGATTCAATTCAAAGAGCCTGCCCCCTAAAAACTGGGATCCACGAAGAATTCCATTACTCAGCCATGCACCTATGGAGCACACCTGCACATTTTGAAGACTTGTCTGGGATGTATAAACATCGAAGGAGCTCTTCATACACAATAGCTGACACTTCATCAGAGACTGGTGCCAACACTTCAGCACGAAAGGAAGCC
>NW_010403500.1:26468-28817 GCF_000710305.1 Buceros rhinoceros silvestris
ACTGGTGCCAACACTGCAGCAGGAACGGAAGCTGTCGGCAAAGGGGGGGATTTCATTCAGACTTAGACCTCTCTTTTCCCGGCTAATCAGCGTGAGAACCATCACAGCTGATCCACTCACAGCACTGCCCGAGGAAGACACTCCTCTGAGAGGAATGGTCCTGAGAAAGGACGGGATACGGATGCGGTCACGGGGCAGTGTCTGGGGGACACGATGGCAGCCTTTTAACTGGGATAACCCCAACTGCCCTGTGCCAACATGATAAAGTCCAAACCCGTGAAACCTGGGAACTGGCTCCCTTGGGGAGAGCTGGCCAAAACCACAGGGTCGAGAAGCAACGTGCACAGGCTTTGACCAGGGAAAAGCTGCAAACCCGTACACTGGGAAAGGCAATTTCAGAGCGATACGATGCCACTGGCTTCAGCTGTGGTCTTGACATGATCCTGGACATTCTGGAACTTCAGTTACTCCTTCAAGAGGACAAGAAGTCTCAAGCCTCTGTCAGAGTGTACCTACGTCTAGGAAGACACAATAACTTCAAATTTCCACCAAATCCCAGCCCCGGGTGATATAGTTTTGTTTTCCAGACTTGCAGAACAGTTGAGGTTGGAAGGGAAACCTGAAGGTCCCCTCGTCCAACCCCACTGCTCAAGCTTTTCTTGCAAGCTCTTGCCAGAACAGTTTGACTTTAGGTTCTGGCTCTCAGAAAGAAGTGCACGTGCTCCAACTCACTACTCCCCTCACACCAACCAAAACGATCCTTCCTCGGGAATGAAACACCGGTACAGAAAACTGTCAGAAGAGAAAACGTGACTCTTAAAGTCTTCTGCAAACCCTGTTTTCGTTGGTGTCAACCTCAGCAGCCTTACGAGCAACAAAGGAAATAAATGCCAATACAGCATGGAAAAACTTTGTAAGACGAAGTTTCCTTTTGAATCCTGCAGACTTTTTTTCTTCCACTGCTTAGTGCTGCTCAGCCTGCAACAACGTCACTTCAGAGCGCTGGGAAATTACCTCCGTGGAGGGAAGTTACCACCACCTCTGGTGGAAGACTGGAGGTGGAGAATGACCTCTAGATGATGGAGATGCAGGTACAGCTCCAGTGCAATGGAGGGGGATGTTTACACCTTCAGAAAAACCATCCAGTAAATCTCTGGGACAGACCAACAAGAGAATTTTTTCCCTCATGAAAGAACTTTCTGGGAGGAAACAGGAGTCTCAGCCTCAGCGCATACTTCACCGACTGGAACAGGATCAAGCCTTAACTAAGTTCCACACAATGTTTTCAGGGGAAAAGTAGAGAATGTTTTATGGAATTTAAGTCTGGCTTTGGCTGGCGTCCTAGAACATATATCTTGTTATGAAAACTGCCGAAACACTTTGAAGTGGGCAAGCCACAAGTGTCCTTGGAGCTACCCAGTCAACTGGAAGTCACACTGGCAAAACCTCCTGAAGTAGAAAAGCTTGGAATTGAAGGAGGGGGGGTGAGGGAGGGGCAAATAATCTTGGAATCCCATCTGTTACAGAGAACTGCTCGCTTGTGCCTACAGCATGAAGCAGTTACAACTTGTTTTCTGCTATTGTCACCGATCCAATACGTTACTCTAGCTAAATCATAATCTCTTCCTGCTTCAGTTCAACCTGTGTAAACCTGGTTCACTAACTCTTACCTTAATGTGTCATGGGGCTTAATTAATAACACTTAGGTCTTCTAAGCCCTCTACAAACATTAACTGCTTCTTGTAACAACTCTCCGAGGTATTATTATCCCCATTTTACTGATGGAGAAATGGCAAGAGAGGTTGTGGCTTGCCCAAGGCAACAGAGTAATGGTTATACTTAGAGATCCTCTTTGCGGACTACTATATTGTAACACTGGAAACTTATCAAGGAAGGCAAAGTCAACAATGACAATCTCAAAATTCCTTTTAAAAGAACATCTGGAAGACTATGACAAACCTCTACCAGAAACAATAGGCTGGGGATCAGCACAAGCGCCACAGTCATCATCTCCAAGAAAATACCCAAGGCAGATCGAGGCTACAGCTGCCCAAAACAGTCACAAGAAACAGCAAGACCTGTCCTCTCATGTGCTCCTAAGTACCATAAAATCGAGCAACAGGCTTGTGTAGTACTCTGCAGCAACGCAGAAGCGAGCAGATAATCAATGTGGTATGCAACACGCCAGGATCTCATGCCGCGCCCCCAGTATTGGCAGGTAATGCCAATCTCGGGTTGAGATGGCGGTGGTCCTGCGCGACACTGGCCGGTACATCACGGCTGCCTTCTGCTCGCTCCTGTCCTCACAAGTGACAGCAGACGAAGTTGGTGTTATTCCCCTCGGCCCGG
>NW_010403501.1:0-6219 GCF_000710305.1 Buceros rhinoceros silvestris
CGAGAGCGGGATCCCACGGCAGCGCCGCTGCCAGTCGGTAATTGGCATCTAAAGTTTCATTTACATTTATGAAACTGCCGCTAAGAGCCAAGTAGGTACGGCGCTGCCTTCCCGTTATCCCGCGGGCTGGATTTAAAGCGGAGCACACGGAGGTACACACTTATCTGGCGAGCGGCGATGTGAAATAGCTGGTATTTACCAAAATCCCAGGAGGCAGCACGCTGTACAGGCAAGGGAGCGCCTTGGCCGTTCGAGTTTAAGCATGAAGTCATGCTAGAACAGTAAGAAGCCAGTTATTTTGAGTTTTCTGAGTTGTGTTTTACGTGTTTCTCTTACTGAGACTAGGAAGTGTATCGAAGATAAAATCTACGATTTAGATTCAGGATGAAGTATACAAAACAAGCATCTTTTCTCTAGGGTAACTATGTTTTTTTTGTCTGACCTCAGGGTTTATTTGTTATTTGAAGGGTGTGCTTTGCGTTCAAACTCAGGTTATATAATTGTTTCATTTCCTTAACACTCACAAGAGAAGTTTCCTAAAATTACTGTGGGTTTGACTTTTTCTCCTAGTATTTCTGAGAACGCTGCCGAATAACAAACGTTTGCATGCCTACAATATGTATCATACTGTGAGTAAAGTGGAAATACAGATTGACATTTCTCTCTCTTCCCCGTGATTCTTCCTGTATGTTTGACATCTAACGTTGGTGCGCTACATCCAGAACAGGGCGTTGCGTTCTTTTGAAAATTCTGATATTTATGTTGCCAAATCAAATTTAATAAAAATTAAAGAGGAGTGTGTTGACTAATCTTTTATGTGTATATGCACTTATAAGTTGTTGCGTGTGTATGGTTTTGCTGCTAATAAATTTAGTTGAAGGTTACTCTTGCTGGATTTGTATTTGTTAATGGCTTCCCAGCACTTTGCAATAGACAGTTATTCTGCTGTATAGATAATGCCAATGGGATAGATAAATTCTAAACAAGGAATTTAATGAGTAGAAAACCAGTGGGTTCTCAGTTAATTGCAGTTCCCAGTTAAAATTGTTTCAAACCAGGCAACTAGAAATACAGCTATAGATAGTATCCTGTTGCATATTTTTAGCCTCTGATGCAAGCTTTGAGAGCTACTCTTGAAACTTTATGGAACTTTATGGAACTTCTACCTTTCAGTCCTAGAATTAATCACTGGTAAACCCCAGCATTTGGGAAAGGTACCTCTCTGTTTCCTTGATGACCCAGTGGTATTGTACGATGTTCACTGCAATCCTCCAGTGTTAAAATTTAAACCGCTTTTTCCTCTATTAAATATGGAAGTTAATACAGAAAGAAGAAAGAAATTCCTGAAATTTCTGTCAGACACTCTAGGATGCAACTAAATTTTGCTGTGTTATCCTTTTCTGCCTTGAAAGTAGGGATTTTATAAACTTGGGGTGAAACAGGTCTTCCTTTTATAAGGAGAGTTTATTCAGCATACTTCTATATTGCAGCTGCTGATCATATTTCATAGAGCTGTTAAAGCACTTAAAACCTAAAATTGGGTCCTGTCTGGTAGTAAATATTTTGAATCACTCCTTGAAAAAACAAATAGAGAAATGGGCTTTAAAAACAAGGTGGTTTGAAATAGATCATTGAACAAAAGTAATCTTGCTTTGCTTTTACCCAAAATAATGCGATTACAATCTAAATCACTGATTTCAACACAGTGTGCTTATTTTCCTTAGGTTTTCTTCATCTCCTGTCCTTACACACAGTGATTTTATACTGACTTTATTTGGTATCATAACTGGTACTTTGTTCGAGCGATGTTTACTGTGGCAACGCTTGTATTAGCAGGTGTCGAGTTAACTTCTAACATACCTGTACTTCCACTGAGTTTTCTTCTGATACTGAGAAGGGAAACATAAGTCCCCTTGCTCCTGGTGTGCGTGTTTCTGAATGGCTTTTAATTGCAGAAGGTGTACACTTGCTTTTTTCCCATATTTAAAATGAGTTAATTTACAGATTAGCATTTTTAATTTGTCTAGGGGTTTTTTTTTTGGGGGGGGGAGGTGTGGTAGTTTTCTATTTGTCTTACATGGGAATAGGTTTATCATTCATTTTTAGTATTGTCAGGGTTTGCAAGAAGAATGCAAACACAGGGACATCAGGCTAACAGACATCTGTCAAGCGGATCAAGTATTTTTAAAGCTTTTTGAAAGTTCAGCACTAAACGAAATCTGGTAGCAGAAATATTCAGATGTCTTTGGTTTGCACTTCGTACTTGAGAATCCAATGTTATTTCTACTACCTAACATACCTATAATCTTCTTGCCATTTTGCATTAGAAAAGCAGTATTTATGTTGTGCAAGTGTAAGAAGAGTTTTGCTATTTGGACATTGATTGAGAGGTTTATAAGTAAAGTTAATATGTGCTTTTTTTTTCTTTTTTGGGGATTTAAATATTGTGTAAATGCGTGTCCAACTTAACCTTTTCTGTCATTGAAAAGTGCTAATTGATCTTGCTGGCCCTGACATAATAGTATAGTTTGATATTTGAAACCTTTCAGCTTTGGCACGGCCCTTTAATCACCCCTGAGATTTCAGGGCATGGTTCTACTGAAGGCATAAACTGCTACTTTTAAAAAAATTATATAAAAATGCTTATTGAAAATAAATTATCTTTATGGTCTTTTAAAGTCAGTTGATGTTTTACCTACTGAAGCCCCAGGCTTTACAATATACATTAAAAACCTTCTGCTTTACTGGTATGTATTAGGTGATATTTTAGCTGTTGCTGTACAGAAATCAGATTTTTATGAAATATTTTTTTTTGGCCAAGTCCACACTTCTGTGTTGCGATGTTATTAAATCTGTCGATAAATCAGAAGTGTTTAAAGGAACTTGGAGACGCTTTGCACTACGAAAGCTCAGAAACGAAGAGTGCTTCTCTGTCAAGGAAAGAATAAAATTTATTTGAAAAGGCAATAAAAATTACATTTTTAGTCCATGTTGTAGGTTGTAATGCTGCCAGAAGGATTCCTTTTGGGATGTCTGTAATACAGGACCTTGGTGAAAACTAATTTAAAGCAGTTTCTTCGTTTTGTGTCTAAGCCTGAGAAATGGGTCGGAGAGCTGGTCTGCCTTTTGCTTTAATGTTTAATGGTAAAATTACTTTGAGGATTGATTAGCCTGTATCAAAATACATCACTGGGCAGCCTCACTTACAGGATTGTATATAGACCAGTTGTCAGCCTTTTGAGCAAAATGTCAGATGGTAATGGCTGTCTGAGGAATACTAAAGTTTAAGCATTTTATTTTCAATCTGTTTAAAGTTCCTTCATGATAAGGGAAGACTATAATGAGGAGTGATTATCCTTAGAGCTTTCGGAGGTCCATATACCAGCGAGACTGGTATATATTTGGTCTTAAGCTGTTAAAATCAGGTGCTAGACACTAAACATCAATTTAGACTGCTGTTAGCATGAGTTTGAAAAGTAAGATTTTTGGAGGTTTTCTGTGCCTAAGGTCCCTTGGAGGTCTGTGTCCTTCTCCTAGAATTAAAAAAATAAAGTTACTCTGTTTTTTTCGTCAAACAGCTGTCTATAGAAGTACAGTTTAGTAAGTAATGTTGCAGGACCATGTATGGTTGTTTAATTGGATGTAATTTAAGTGCTATCTCTGAATAACTCAGTCTTTACACCAAGGTTGCCTCCTATTGCGGCTGGACTATACAACTTGACTACCTTGGAGCAGCAAATTGCAAAGAGACCTCTCAAGGCAACCTGCAAAATATTCACATACAGAAGACTAATTTTCATATAGGTGATAACTTTTTACTCACATATTTAAGTTAGTATGCACTAGATTTTTTGGCAATATTAAAATTTATTACTGCTGTGACATGACCCGGTGTAAGTTGACATTGTGAGCAGTTGTAAAGAACTGTTGCTGCCTTTATTATTTAACTGAGTAGATGCAGCAAGTAACTATTCTGCTCTTGACACATATATAATTAAACCACAAAAGCCTGCTTTAAATGCCACGAAGGGTCTGATTTAGACCACAAAAGTAAAAGAAATACAAAGCTGAGTTTGCAACTTTTCGAATAATTCTCCTCTATGACTATGTGTGTATAACTACTGAAATCAATGCTGGTGCATGAGGTAATTGGAAACTTGATGTTTTGTGCCAGATCCTTAGCTGTTGCAAATTGGAGTAGGAATGTTGAAATTACTGGAGCGGTCTCACATTATGCCAGATGAGTATCTAGTCCTCTATTCTTAGTGCAGTCTGGTCTTTTTTTTTTTTTGGGGGGGGGTGGTGGTGGTGGTATTGTGCTATACTTATATGTATGAGATCTCCTGCATAGAGGAGTGATCCTGCAACACTTAGAAAAAACAAAGGAGGGTTAAGTATAAATAGCCAAATCATGTATTCATGTTTTCTTCCATTTTGAGACATTTTCATACTCCTGTGTTAGAATACATCTTTTTAATTTTTTTCAGTATTTTATAAATGAACACAGAAGTGTCTTTTACAGTAATTGTATTCCTGAAAATGATGCAGTTAGAAATAGTGTTAATTGACTGTATTCTTTTAATTCCTTTCAGGCAACTTTGTTGCTCATAGAAGTGCATAGTCAGGTTGCGTTTCCTCAGGGATGTTTCATGAAGGCCAAGGCTATCCAACGAAAGGTGTGAAGTCCATTTACCATGTTAATCCCTCCTGGATGTTCTCTGTATTCCCAGAGAATCTCAGAAAATGAAGTTCATCTTACTCCCAAGTGAGAGCAGTGAAACCAGCCTCTGTACATTCTGGTTTATGATGTCTCACTGTATTTGGGGTCTTTCTTCCAGCTCTCCTGAGTGTCTCAGTGCAGACATGGTGTCACAAAACCAGGCACAGCTCAGGCAGATTACGCGCATTTCCTCTGCCAAGCTCTATCAGTGTGATGCAGACTCAACCGTATGTTCCTGTTCTCGTCTTCTTAACGCAGAGAACTAGGGAGCTGGGAACTAGCAGGTCTGAATGGTATAGAGGCTTTACAGATGGGGTAATAACATTCTGGGAAAGGGTCCCCAAGATAAAATTTCCAAGTTACCCCAAAGCACAATTTGGAACTATGGTAGGTTTCCCAAGTGGAAAGATTAAAGTACTTTTCCACTCAGCCACCTACTTTTGTGTTTATTCTAAGCTGGTGTGATAGAAGGAGCTGGTGTAATGTTCACATTAATTTGGTTCTGTTAATTTCTCCTTCAGAGAAGTAATTTTTGTGTTCAAAGCACCGTCTGAGACCTGAGCTCATTGTGCAGTGGTATGGTTCAGAGTCACCTGCAGAATAAGAGGAGTAGGGTCCTTCAGCTAAAAAGGCCAGTTGATGTGTTTCGTAGCCATTTAGCTATGATTCAGCTCGTTTTCCAACTTTCTGTTTAAACTATAGTCTGAGTTCTCCAAGGGCCCCTGACTACTATCTGAGTACTCTGAGTAGTCAAATTTTTGGCTGAAGAAAAATGAAATGCAAGGAGTTGGTCCTTGATAGTTGTGAAACTGCCCAGCTTTTTGGGGTCTTGCTTGGCTTTGCATTGAAGAAAGCCCAAGATTAGGATTGCAGCTCAAGAGATGCTATTGGATCAGGACTAAGCCTGCAGCAGTTCAACTGTAAGGTCTGTAGGGAGAGGGCCAACATGCTGGTCTGTTTTTACATAGTCTGCTGGGGGTGTTGGTGCACATAAGCAGTAACAGCAGTAAGCTGTGTGTGACTTGTGGCTGCATGTGACCAACCAAATCTGAAGTTCCTACACCTATCCATTTTCTGTAGCAGAGGATGCAAGAACGTGAAGCTGTAGTTTCACGTTTGGTGGCAGTGCTCCTTAAGCAGCCCTCAGCCCTCCTCTGCTGGCCACTCGTTTAAGCTGGATCTGTTCCTTGCTGTGGTTCACAAACAGCTGTGCTGGCACGAGGCAAAGGTCGGAATGAGTGGCAGCACCCACGCTGCAGAGCCTGGCACGGGCGCCGCAGAAATAGCTGCGGAACCACAGTCTCCGTTACCTAATCTGCCACCTCTATTAACTGAAGTGCAGGGTCAAGTCTGCGGGGTAGGTGGAATTTTTCAGAACTAAAACATTGTCTACAAAAATGATCTCTTGATCTTTAACCAAAAGGTTTTGTTGGGATGGGTTTTTAAACTAAACCCAAAGTTGCTGCAAATAATTTGCAGATATATGTGCAGGTTAAAGA
>NW_010403501.1:6323-11976 GCF_000710305.1 Buceros rhinoceros silvestris
AAAGTTATTGTACCCCTAGAGGGGACAGCTATGTTGTTCTCGAAGGAAGGGTTCAGATGGTAGAGCTTTTGCAGGTCTGCACACTGCTGTCCAAAAGCGGGGCTCACAGGGCACAGGCAGAGAGTAAGTGCACTGGAAGGAGAACATCATTGCTGAGGGCTGCAGTGCTCACGATGGGCTGCGTTCTTTTACTACTGTTGCTGGGGAAAGAAGTGGAATAATTTCTCAAAAGTGGCCATTACTTAGTTGTCACTGTAGACAAGTACTTAACTTATGGCAACTATTTTTTATTAGTCTCCACTGTCACAAAGTATTAACTTGGATGGTATCACGTTTCAAACACTTTTTGTATGTTGTTCCCATATAACTCTGAAATGTGCGTGCTGTACCACATCATGGGTTTGTGAACACTCAAGCGTGCCAGACTAGTGATACTATTTTCGATGTGAGTACTAGTTGGATTTCTAGAGGTAAGCTTAGTAATGTAGTAAAGTTCTGTAAGGGTTTTGAGTTGACGTGGTTTTTTGATTAATAAACACGAAGGATGCAAAATCAGCTTGACACAAGTGAAATGGATTAACAGCACACTAAAGCATAGATTTCAAAAATACTTGTTAATGAGTCTTTAAAGCGGACACTATTACAAAGTTTTCCAGGGGCTAGTCAAGTAAAAAACTTAAACTTTATTATTTTACCTGTGACACAAAGGTTAGTGAGTTCTACAAAAACTAGTAGCTTTGTTTAGATCAATTGCTGCCCTAGTAAAAGAGGTCTTTCTTCTTACAAACTTTCTGGTACTTGTGTCATTAGACTGTAATGCCTACAGTACTGCTACTACAAAGGCTGAGGGAAGAAGAGTGAGTTACGAAGAGAGCGGATTGCTGAGGGTAGTCTGACTCGTTCAGCAAACTGAGAGAAGCAAACAGTATGTGTGCTTCACTACAAGCCAGTGGTTTATTTAAAAAAAATGAACTGGAGGCCATAGCAAATGATCAGGATGGTATCATAGCCAAAAAGGAGTAGTAATTTAAGCAAGATACTAGGCAGAGTAAGAAGTTACGTTACAGATTGTAGATAGTATGGGTGCAACTACTACAGGAAAGCTGTGCCCTATTTTAGCTTTAGAAAGGAAGGTTGAAAAATTGGAGGATTTTTAGACAACAAAACAATTGGAAAACGTCTTCCTGGGGATGAACAGATTTTAGTTTATTGAAGGAGAATGTAGCATCGTTTGAGCCTAGCTAATGGATGTCTAAATGGGGGAAAGGAAGTCTGGTAGAATATCCATTGTGAAAGCAGTTGTTATAATTAAAATCCGGGAATACCTGTTTTTCACAATTACTTTGTGTTGGACACTTGAGCTGGCTCTTAGTAAGCAATGGCAAGCTGCTTCATGGATGTCACAGGATTCCAGTTGTATACGGGGACTGCTGATGGGCCAGGAATGGGAATGAGCACAGACAGCTCTTGTGAGGATCATTGGCATGACGAATGTAGACTACACAGCACTTCTAACATGGGTGTTTGCAGGACAAAGGTAGCACACAGGAATTTTGCTACTTTAATTTGTTGTGCTCTGATGGTTTCAGCTTGAATTGATGGCTGCAGTGCAACAGTGTTAGGTTTGGTGAATAATAATTGTCCTTCTGTGAGAAACTGCCCGAGTTGTGTGCTGGCACCAGCAGGAGTTCCTTATTCTGGGACAGTTTTGCATTGACATTTTTTGTGTCCTGGTGTTCAGTAATTTCTTGAGAATGGAACGCTTTCCCAAATGCAATATTTAGGGGTTACTGTCAAGTTCAATTAAGACAAACGTTGGATTTCTCCTCTTAAACCAGAACCAAAGTACCCATGTTTATTTTCCATGGCTTTGCTTTTATATTGCTGTCTGACATTTGAAAATCTTACACTGAAAAGCTGTATGTGAAACACTTGAACAGGAATGGCAGCTGTCATAGCCACGGCGATGCCGCTGACAGCTGAAAAGAAGGGCAAGCTGCGAGCTTCCTCCTTCTTCAGGTTGCTTCTAGGAATCTTAGCGAGTATTTGAACTTCTTCAGTAACTATCAGTGCATGCTCATGCTGCTGAATACAGTCTGCAGACTATGGCATGACTTTTTAAAACAAATAGGCTGTAGAGATACCAGGTGTTGTCAGGGCTTTCTTTTTAACATGTGATTGGATCCCTTGGGTTAATTTATCCAGCCTTGTAAAACTGCTGATTGCTTTTACCTCATTTTGAGGTTCTCCTGAATTCTAAAAGGATAAGTAGGGTTTCTATTTCAGAAGTAGCCCTTATTATTACTTTATGCTATTTTTGTGTCACAAGGTGATTTTTTTCTTTTTTTATGTGTGAAAGGTAAATTTGACATGTCTTTTGGTTAAAGGAATTAATAAATAATGAATGTTTTCAAGCTGACAGTGTCTCTTTAAATATTCTGGCTAGCCAAGCATAGCCTTTTTCTTTCTGTTTTCAGTGGCTTGTTTATGAAGAACTGAAATGTTTTATTTGGTTTGTTTTCAGCTATTTTCTACAAAAAAAAAAAAATAGAGAAGGAAAATGTCTCAGAAATTAACCAAAATATGCCATGTAGTAAAACCCAGATCATTCCCCCTAAAAAAATCTAGTTGTTCAAAACATTGAAATGGCCAGCTAGTAGGAAAATAAAATTTTTATTAAAATTTTTAAAGAGTGTGCTTCTATCTGTGGCATCTTTGTATTATTTTTTTTTCCCCTGCGAACCATCTTTGGTTTTGGTCAGGATTGTGTGGGTTCAATCAGTCATGAGTTTGGATTTTTTTGCGAATCAATTTCCCTTTATTTTTAGGGGAACGCAGTGGGATTCAAGATCAGATTTGCTCACAAATCCAGGCCAGAAACAGTCTCAGCATTTGTTTTATTTATTTGTGGCTGGAATAATCTGTCATTGATTAATCTGGAACAAGTCAGAAGAGGTCTGCGTAGCTGCATGCCTTCTCGAAGCGTGAGTGAAGAGGTCTCTCGCAGTTGGGAAGCCCCCGAGTATCATCAGGCCCCCAAGCCGGATTCACAGCTCTAGTTTCGGTCTCGGCAATTTCACGGCGTATTGTGCAGAGTTAGGATAAGGGGGGAATTGCTGAGTGTATGATTCTGTACTCTGAAATTCTTAAAGCTAATCCTTCTTACTTGTTGCACAGGTATGGGATGGGAGTGGTGGGAAGAGTAGGGGTCACTTTTTACCCGTATTTTAAATACATATAAAATTTGTACCCAATTCTGCAACAGAGGTGGTGCTGCACTGAAGTATTATTTCCTTAAAGTAAATGAGATAAAGTGCTTGCAGTTGTTTATAATTTGCCAAAAAGTCTTTCTGTTTTGCTGTTTTAACATTTGTTTTGTTGTATTATGGCAATGGGACAGCAGGTAGATCTCTCGTCACAGACCCTTTCTGATTTTTACCTGTTTTCCATACTGAACTGATGTAGAGTCCTCATGGTCTGTGTTGCTCTGCTTTTTTGTCTTGATACCTGCATTGGACTGGTACCAAATGGTTTTGTGGTGGTGTGACTTGTTTCTAAGCTAGAAGTACTTGATGCAGAGTGTGGATGTCATCTTAATTTTTCTTGAATAAAGCATCCACAGATACCACACAAGCAATGCCACCCTTCAGGAAACTGTTCAGGGAAGCAAAACTGGCAAGTACAACTGCACTGAACTACACAGGTGTTCACCAAAGACCATGCAGAATTTGCAAGACTGCATGTAACAAATGCATAGTGACTGGCATGAAAGTCAATTATTTGACTTGGATTTTGAGAAGTTTTCAGTGTATGAGAGTTTGGTGGCATGAATCGTGTCTGCTTTGATTGCTGTACTTAATGTCTTGCATGAATTCACCTGCTCAGAAAGGAAGATGAAAATAACAAATAGTGTCCCACTTACAGCTGTGTGATTTTTTTTCAGGGGAGGGAGATAGTAAAAGGTAACTAGATGGGCACGGAACTATGAACGCGTGATGAGTGTTGAAGATCCCTTCCCCATTCTTAAAACACATGAAAACCCCCAAGTATGGATAATTCTGTTGTCTTAAGATATGGAGATGTTTGAGTTGTACAACCAGGAACAAACACTCTTTGATCTCCAGCAGGGATCATAGTAAGACCTGAAGCTGTCTGTGAATCTCAGTCTCAGGGTTATCAGGGTCCTGATGGTGGAATACCAGGTTTTCATTTTTGTCACCTATTTTGTGTTTTGTGCTCATAATGTCTGACGTGGCACTTTCAAACTTAATTTCAGAAACATAGTTTCTATATACATTTGAATATATATTGTATGTTTACACACATGCATGTTCTTACGCACATCCATGCTAGATGCTGTGCTGGGATGAGAATGCTGAGCGGGTACTGTGCTGAAGGGTGTCCTGCGCAGCCCCCCATCTAGCTGGTACACTGGCACCCATGTCTTTGCTGTGAGAGCAAGGGCTCTTGTCTACAGAGGAAGCAGCTGGGTCTGTGAACTTTTCAACATATCCTGGAAATTCCTCCTGTATTCCTTCTCTGTCAACGAGCAGCAGGACAGGGTGCATGGTTGCAGTAGGCTGGAAATTCATCTGTGCTCAGAATCCTGTGGGAGTTGTGTGAGGTGTTGTGTAGGGTGAACTCCTAGGGTCATGATGATAATTCAAGATAAGGAATAATGTATCTCCTCTATTTAAGCAAGCCGCCCGCAAATGCAAATTGGTGTAGGCAGATGCTCAGCAGAACACAGACTCCAGCGAAGGTGGTTTACCTCCACCACAGGCCACTGGGCTCGCTTGGAGCTGAACTGGGCTATGGGCTGGGGCTGGTAGGGCGGGCAGTGCTTGGAGCTGCGGAGCAGAGGCTGTGGGTGGGTAAGGGGCCCAGTGTTTTGGAGGTCACTAATAGATGGGGAAGTGTGTCCTGGATGTCCTACAAAGGGTTCCAGAAAGCTCCAAAACTTCTCTAAGGGTAAAATTGTCATCCTCAACAAGCTAAAAGTGGTGTGAAACCAAACTGATCCAAAGAGGGCCACATCTAACCCTCCAGAGATGAGGGCCTGAAGAGAAAAGAATTAGAATAGGCGGAAGAGAAGGGTGGACGTTCTATATTTCCTTTAATTCTCAAGGCTGCGGAGCAAGATTCCTTTCTACAACGCAACGTGAGATTTTCAATAGGCTTATTTTACTCACCATGATACCAGGAGATGGAGACCAGTTACCTTAGCTAAGCCTAAATACATGTGCAGGATTCCCAAGCCACTTCTACTTGCTGCAAGGATTCTTCTGATTAAAAGGAGTGTGTAAATAAGAAAATTGAGACCTAAAAATATTTTAAAATTCAGTATGCTTTCTCTCCATCTGCCAGGAGAAAACTGCCATTTTCCTCAGGAACACAGTACATGTCTGTGACTAGGTCATACTGTCTGGATGGCTTTCCTTGCCTTTTTAACTGTTTATTATGTTTATGGTATTTAAATTTTGTTAGTCATTTGCTCTCCCTTAAAGTTAGATATAGATAGTAATGTTTCTTACTGGTTTTTCCACTAAAGAATTGTTTTTATTTGGGTTGACATGCCTCTCAAGGAAACACAGCACTTGCATAAAACACAAAAGCCAATGAAGCTAAAAATTAGCTAATATAAATATATATA
>NW_010403502.1:0-261 GCF_000710305.1 Buceros rhinoceros silvestris
CCCTGTATTCCCATGCCCCCATGCCCCCATGTCCCCATGTCCCTGTGTCTCCATGTCCCCATGCCCCCCTGTCCCCATGTCCTGCGTCCCCATGTCCCCTTGACCCATGTCCATATATCCCCAAGTCCCTATGTCCCCCATGTTTCTATGTCTCCCTGTCCCCATGTACCTGCAACCCCGTGTCCCCATATCCCCAAATTCCCATGACCACACAACCCTTTGTCCTCCAAGTCCCCGTGTCCCCTGTGTCCCCATCCCCCT
>NW_010403502.1:556-905 GCF_000710305.1 Buceros rhinoceros silvestris
CGGTGGAGTGGGCGCAGGTCTGGGGGGTGCTGATGGGTCCCCCGCACTGTCCCCAGGATGTGGTCGAAGCCTACATGAACAAGGTGGAACTGGAGTCGCGCCTGGAGAGCTTGACCGATGAAATCAACTTCTTGAGGCAGCTTTATGATGAGGTAGGGGGTCACCTCCCCCGGGGGCACCGGCCAGGGCACCCAGCTTGGCCCAGATCGAAGCCTACATGAACAAGGTGGAACTGGAGTCGCGCCTGGAGAGCTTGACCGATGAAATCAACTTCTTGAGGCAGCTTTATGATGAGGTAGGGGGTCACCTCCCCCGGGGGCACCGGCCAGGGCACCCAGCTTGGCCCAGA
>NW_010403503.1:0-407 GCF_000710305.1 Buceros rhinoceros silvestris
CTGCGGACAGACAGATGGACACAAGACGCGTCCGACTGTCCGGGATGCCAGCCCCACTCGAGGCAATGGCTCCCACGCCGCACTGAGCCGTGAGAATCCTGGAGATGCCGAGCCGTGAGTACCCCTGAGATGCCCTGCTCGGAGGGCAACCCCTACCTGGTTGCCCACCAGTGGGAACTGGGACGGGCTCTGGGTGCAGGCAGGCAGGCAGACAGACAGACAACAAAGCCACCCCAGGCGCTGACCTCAGAAGCTGCCATGTGACTCTGCCTCAAACTTACCAAAGCATGACATCAGCCTGGGAGGGAAAGGCAGGGCGGCCACCGAAATACTGCCTGGCTTAAACGGGCCGCCGGGATGGCCTCTGCCTGCCCCGCTGCCAGTCCTCTCCCCCTGCCTCCCTCTTG
>NW_010403503.1:538-1392 GCF_000710305.1 Buceros rhinoceros silvestris
CCCCCTGCCTCCCTCTTGCATGGCCACTCCTGCGAGAGAATCCTCCTCCCGTCCCTTTGCAAAGGGCACGAAGTGCAGGCAGGGGCAGGGCGGGTGTCCAGCTGCCCTGGGAATAACACGTGCCGACGGTTGTGCCCGACACGGGGCGTGGTGTTGGTGGGTGAAACCGGTGGCAGCGAGTACGGGCTCTGCTGCCTAATGTTGTCCACCTCTACTCCTCCCTGCCCGCTCTCACGTCTCCTGGCTGAAGCACTAACAGGGGTGAGGGACCACTGGATGCTCATCCCCATCCTGCTGACCCCTGGCCGTGGCACGGAGAAGCTACCAGGCAGGGTAGCCTAGGAGAGGAATGGTGCCTCATGCCATCGGGATGAGGTGGTGAGTGGCAGAACAGGTCAGTCTGCTCGGATCCAGGCGTCGTTACTCAGCAGAGCTCTCACACCATGTCTCCTCATGTTTGGCTTTCTGCAGCCGGTGCGGTGGCTTCGCCCCGCTGCTCTTCATCCACATCCAAGTCGGGAGTATACCCAGCTGAGCTCTGTCAAACCTGGCTTTATCCTTCTAACCGGGGTTGCCTTTGCTGAGGATGCAGGTGCCTGGATCCTGCAGACAGCAACGTGCCTGGTGATGCAGAAGTGGTTTCGTGGGGGTACAGCTGAACACCGTGCCGTGGAGGGGACACCCATGGCGGGCAAACGATGGCATGCCAGCTGCGGGCGAGGAGGAGTGACTGTAGTCCCAAACATCTCAGCCCAGACCTGCCCCAGCTGGTTAGACTGACCTGAGGGCTTAGGCCAGGGTGTTGCCGGCCCTCCGAGGCGCGGGGAGCAAGTTCGGCTGGTCTGGAAACCCTT
>NW_010403503.1:1424-2196 GCF_000710305.1 Buceros rhinoceros silvestris
GACAGCCCCGCTCTCCGCAGCTGGGAGAGGCTCGTCCCAGCTCGGGCAGGGGGAGAGCCGGGACCAGTTGTTTTGTCCATCTGGTTGAGTGTGCTTCAGTCTAATTGTTTAAGATGGAGCGTGGCGGGTTTGTGCGTGAGGATGTGGACGTTTTGAGATGTCAGTCCTCAGGAGGACATCCAGACAGGGGCATCCGAGTTCTTCCAGCTGCGCTTGAGCAGGGGGAAAACATGCATTTGCTTCAAGCTTGGGGGTTTGGGGAAGTTTTTTGTGTCAACTGCATCTTGATGTGGCTGAATCTTCACCTGGTTTTTGTTACTGCCGTGACCAGCTGTCCCCTTGGCCTTGCAGCCAGCCGGGATGTGGGGGCAGATCCCACCAGTAAAGCATCGTGACAGGCTGTGGTTCTGCTTTTGGGGGGTCTGCAGACAAATCCCTTGGGAAAAAAGGGATGGAAATGAGTTGTCATGTGTCATGGGAATGGAAACTGATAATCTGCGGCAGCATGTTGAACTTCCTCAATTTTGGGCCCTTTCACTTCTTGCCTCTTTGCAGATGGTGGTTGCTGCTCATCAAAAGAAGGACGGTCCCTGCTCCGAGCCCTGAAACACCCCTTGGCAGGAGCTGCATGGAGCTGTCCTGGAGGCTTCCCTGGTGCCTAGACCTGCATCTGGAGGTGGAGGGTTGTCCCCTGCCACCCCCAGCCACCAGACTGGCCCTGCCACTGGGTTCCACCGCCAAGGCAGCGGCAGGGTTCAGTTCTCAAACCACC
>NW_010403503.1:2251-2850 GCF_000710305.1 Buceros rhinoceros silvestris
CCCACCCCCCAGCTGGCCCCTGCCACTGGTTTCCACCGCCAAGGCAGAGGCAGGTTTCAGTTCTCAAACAACATGCGCCAGGCTGTCACAGTCCCCCCCCCGCAGGCGATGCTGGTGGCCCGTTGAAGCCCCCCATCCTCCCTCGCAGCCCTTCCCACCGCCGCTGTGGGTCTTCCTCGTTCAGCCTGGGCTCTCTGCGAGCTGCGCTGCCGGACCCCCGGCGGGGCAGGGATGGATTTCTGCTCAACGCCAGGCCAGATTTTCCTTGACGTCCTCAAAGGTGCGCTTTCCCCTCCGAACACCACCACCTCCAGTTGCTCCTCTAACGCAGGAGGTCAGAGCTGGCTGCTGAAACGGGGGGAAACCTGCAGAAAACGGGGGTTAACCTTGGTGGCTTGGTTTCCCCCTCCCCAGACAAGTTGCAGCTGTGTCCTACTGCTGCCCGTCGGCCTGATCGATGCGAAGCCGAAGTGCGGTCAGCCTGAAGCTGGGGTGCCGCAGAGCCCGGGGTGCCGCTGCCGGCGGGTGGGCCCCACCACCGGCGTGGCGTTGCCGCTTTAAGAGCCCTCTCCGCGGGGCGAGCGTTCGAACCCGCTCCC
>NW_010403504.1:0-234 GCF_000710305.1 Buceros rhinoceros silvestris
TGACATCTACCTTGTTTGTTTACGAGCGCAGACCCTAATTATCGTGCGGGTGCCGCGCTGGAGCTGCGGAGCCAGCACCCGCCACGTGCCCAGCACCTGGTGTCACCAGCGCGGGGTCACGGTGGGCAGCGGTTTTGTCCTGCTAGTGGGACCTAGATGTCTCCCGGCAATGCCGGCTGCAGCCGGGGAGCCTCTGCCCTCCCGCGTGCCATGGCTGCCATGGGCACAGCGAGC
>NW_010403504.1:513-1087 GCF_000710305.1 Buceros rhinoceros silvestris
CTCGTGTTTCCTGCTCCAGCCGCCGCGAGTCTGGGAAAGGGCAATCGCGAATGGTAACGATACGGCGTGGGGCGCAGGCTTCTGTGTGAAGTCTTACGCAGTTGTGTAAACAGAAGCAGGAAACCTTTATTTACAAATAATTCTTGTGAAAAAGAGAGGGGGAGAGCAAGCTCCTTTCATCTCCATCAGACACATCCCTGCGTTCCGTGAGCCTGCCACACTGCCAGCACCCCGCCGGGGCCGATCTGTGCCACCCCGGATACGGCGTGGGGCGCAGGCTTCTGTGTGAAGTCTTACGCAGTTGTGTAAACAGAAGCAGGAAACCTTTATTTACAAATAATTCTTGTGAAAAAGAGAGGGGGAGAGCAAGCTCCTTTCATCTCCATCAGACACATCCCTGCGTTCCGTGAGCCTGCCACACTGCCAGCACCCCGCCGGGGCCGATCTGTGCCACCCCGGATCAGTCCCTTGGCAGCAGGGTGGGTGGGAGGGGAAGTCCCCAGCCCTGGCCACCCGAGTCATATGGGGTGGTGGCTTCTGCTGACCCCAGAGCCAGTGTCAGTGGATGTGCTGG
>NW_010403504.1:1216-1727 GCF_000710305.1 Buceros rhinoceros silvestris
AGTGTCAGTGGATGTGCTGGTGGCAGGGGAAGTCCCTCCCTACCCCTGACGTGGTTGAGTGCCCAGTGGCTCTGCAGGAACTTGGGTCCCTGTGGCGTGAAAATCTCATTTGAAATGCAGGCGAGGGGCAAGCCGGGAATTTGCTTTTAACATCAATATGCAGAAATGATGCACGTGAATAATTGATGGTCCTGTGAGCTGGGGCTTGTCTGTCTGTCACAGCAAAGCAGAGGTGACAAAGTGACAGGATGGGGTGGGGGGAGATTCCTGTCCCTTCTGGGGGCACCACTGGAGAGTGACCTGCACAGGGTGGGCTCTTGCTGGCATCTCGACAGAGGCCACTGGGCTACTTTTGGTGGCAGCCAGGGAGCTGGGTGCTGGGCAGGGCTTCTGCCCGCTCACCACAAGCCTGGTCTTGGGCAGGGTTGCCCCATGCTCCATCGTGAGCTGTGGGGCTGCCAGCAGCTCCTGCAGCTGCTCCCCAGCTCCTGCTGGGCTGTGGGGGCTGGGG
>NW_010403504.1:1859-2424 GCF_000710305.1 Buceros rhinoceros silvestris
GCCTGTCCCCGGCTCCTGCTGGGCTGTGGTGGCTGGGCCACTGCTCTGGACATTCTAGACAAAAAAAAAATCTGTCCGCAGGATTTGCCTGACCCTAAATTAGCTCTCACTTAAGAGGAGCTTAACCCTTAGTGCCCCCTTCCTGGGTCAGCATCTCCACCCTCCCCGGGTCAGCCCAGCTATGTGCTTGTGTTCCCCTCTCTTCTCTAACATCTATTTTTATTCCCTCTCTCGGGCATCCTTTGTCTTTGCGGCAATCACGCGGGGTCAGTTCTGTTCGGAGAGGCAGAGGCTGCCGTGTTTTCTGTGGAGCGCTGGCAATTAGACCAGAATAGCTGTCTCCCTAACGATAACGTACTGTGCTCCATCGCTGCAGTGCTTACCGCAGCAGAAGTTCGGGGGCTGCGGCACTTGGGCTGGGGAGGGCTGGACTTCAGGGCGGGGGGGGCTTGAATGTGCCTGATGGCCCCAGGGCAGGCAGCACGGGACAGCCTGGCCTTGGGGACGCTGCGTTGGCCATAGGGGATCGGTTGTGGCTTGCTCCCGCGGGGTGGGGACGGAGGAC
>NW_010403504.1:2615-3353 GCF_000710305.1 Buceros rhinoceros silvestris
CAGTTACACTGGGACGTGTGGTGCCACCATCCCTGGAGCTGGTGGCAGCTGGGATGGACCGGGTCTCCTGCAGCTGGCTTCACTGGAGTCGATCCAGGCTGAGCAAGGGCTGTGCCGCCGGTGTGGGGGGCTCACCCGCTCCTCCGAGCCAGGCTGCCGCTGCCCCGTCAGTAGGGCAGGCAGGCCACTCAGTGGGGCTCAGACCCCCAAGCCTTGGGACACAGCAAAGCCTCAGTTACCCCTTCAAAGCCTCTGGCACTTACTGCGCAAAGCAGGGGGAGAGAAAAAGACCTTCCCCCAGCTGAAAGCGCAAACAAGAAGCAAGAGCTGGAACCTTTATTGCAGGAGCCCTGAACGGGAGGGAGGAGCAGGGTTTGAGCTCCCTGCTGCTCTGAGCTGCTCTACAAAGCAGCCTCCCAGCTTGGCGAGCGAGATACAGTGAGAGGTTTTAAAGTTGTGACCTTAGCAAATGTATTAGACGGGAGGAAAGAGCTTTTTTCCTTTCCCCGTTACGGTGTCAGCATAGCCATGGCTTTTAAACCACATTACACAGGCTTGTCATCCAAGATAAAATGTTATTAAGATAAAACGCTACACAGGGAGCAGCGGGGGACTTCCCACCGCTGTATTCCAGCGCAGCCGTAGGACTGCCAGGCCGTGCTCTGCCGCTGGCGCCGAAGCCATCGCCCGAAGCCGGGGTGGCTGGAGCCAGAGCCCCTGCTGCCACGGGTCCCTGCA
>NW_010403504.1:3768-5692 GCF_000710305.1 Buceros rhinoceros silvestris
TCCTCCAGCCCTTGTTTGCCTCACAGCCTCAGCTCCCGAGGCCGCTGTCTTCGCGTGCTCCCCTCCTGCCCTGCATCCTGCGGTACCAAGGCATGGCTGGGTCAGACGGTGTCTCGCACCCCTTGCTGCCTGGCTTCCACCAGCCGGGACCTGCGCTGGAGCTCCTTTCGCCTAGCTGACAGCCCGTCAATAGTATTAATGTGCTCCGGTCTCTGCTAATATCCGTGCCAAGACTCCTCCTGCCCTTCGCCACCGCTTCGGTGACGTGGGACACCTGCATCGTGTGAATACGACATTAATGTGCTGAGCTGTGCTCATAGCGGTTCGTGCGAGAGACCCTGGGGAGTTGAGGTGTGGGCGGGTGGCATTTGAATTTTGGAGGGTTTTCCAGACCTGTCTGCCAGTGACAAAGAGTTCAGGTGAATCCTTTAAAATGACTTGAAAAAAGCAGAGCTGTGGTGCCCTGCTCCGCAGCAGCTACAAAAGGAGAGGGCAGGAGGCATCTTGCCTCAGCTCCAGCGAGTCTGGCACAAAGGAGGGACGCTGAGCTACCTGTGATCTGCAGGAAAAGCGCAAAACAAACTGTGGAGAGGGAAGACCTGCTTTGACCTGACACCAAGGAAGAACAGAAAAAGGGAAAAAAAGGGGAAAAGAGGCGAGCTGTAGTTACAAGGCTGGGTAATCCCTCGGTTGAGCCCGGCGAGTGCTGTAGCTGGAACATGAACTCATCGTGGGCATGTTCAGCTTGTACCAGGGATGAATGTAAAAGCAATGCTGTTAGCTGCCTTATTAAAGGCTTGGGCCTAAGTCAATATGCCCGTGTCCCAGGTGGCTCAGCGCTGTAATTCCTAAAGCTTCACACTCCTTTGCCAGCACTTTTCTCTTGGAGGTTCTTCCATGTCGTTTAAACCCTCCCGCCCCTTTGCTGTCCTGGGTTTTCATCCTGCATGTGGGGAGAGGACGGACCTGGGGCTGTGAAACCAATCCAAGGGCTGCCACCACGTCTGGCCCTTGCCGTGGGTCTCACCCCGGCGCTGATGCTGCCTGGTCTCGTACAGTGCTGGAGATGGCAGTGCCAGGGCTGCCCCAGGGCTGAGGAAACATCTCGTCCTGCCCTGCCCTGGGGTGCCCGTGGTGCCAGCATCATTTCCAGCATCGCTCCTTCCCACTCTGCCCGTGCGTGTGAAATGGGGCTTGGACTCATGGTCCCGAGCCCATGCAGAGCTGGTTTGATTGCAGAGCTGGTGTGATGAAGCCGTAAACAGATCCCACAGCCTTTGGCCTCTGCCCGGTTTATGACTCTGCCTGTGCGCGTGTGATTGCACGTGTAAGGCTGAATGTCGGACTAGCATCTGCTGTATCTGCTCCGGTGAGCAAATATTTGCAGGCAGAAGGAGCTAATCCCTGCTGATACAGGTATTTACCCGCCCTGTTCGAGTTCTCTCTGCCTCCCTGCCTGCCAGGCTGAGCCAGCGCCCGCACGGTCCCTGTCCTTCCACTGGGAGAGCAGAGCCCCAAACCAGGAACCTCAGGACAGCCCCGCAGCGGCTTTCAGGTCTGGGTGTTCCCCACGCTTTTCTCCCCCCAGCCCCTCATGTGGCACCTGGTGATGCTGCTGAGAACTGCTCTGTCCCCCGTGCATCAGTGCTTGGGGCAGCGTGCTCCTCCCTGGTTGGTTTGGGAGGGCTGCGGAGTGACCGTCCCCCTCAGAGGACCAGTTTCACAGCATGGTCCCTCTCCCAGGACTGGGAGCCTGTAGCTGGGTACCGGGGCAGCGCTAGCACCCGTGGGTGGCTCCAGGGCATTTTGAGTGGAGCAGGAGAAGCAATTCCGTGTTTGAGCGAGAGCAAAAGGACTTGTGGGAATTGGGAAGAGGCAAGAGCCCGTTGCCTGTAGCGCAGTCATGAGGCTTTCCCTGCTCCTT
>NW_010403505.1:0-3850 GCF_000710305.1 Buceros rhinoceros silvestris
GGCTGCCGGCCCGTCCGCGTTCCCTCTGCTGTGCCGCAGGGTGGGCTCTGCGCTCAGCAGTCCCGCCCTTCGAGAGGGGATGCGGGCTCTCCGCTCACCCAAGCAGGTGCGCGGGGTTTTCTATACGTTCAACCTAAAATTGCTTAGGGCAAAGGGTGGAATCTGCTCGTTCACCTTGAGGGTGCACGTCTTGCCACGGACATCGCAGAAGAGACAACGCAGAGCCTTGCGCTGTGCTGGCGATTTCCCGGCTGCTCTGGCTGAGCACCACGCCGCGCTGTGTCGCTGGGACCGTTCTGTGCGCCTGGCTGAAGATGGACGTGACAAATCTGTTGGCTCTTTTGAGCTTGCTTGTGGCTGAAATGGAGGAGAAAAGAAGCCGCGAGACCTCTACTTTGCTAAGGAGCCCGAGGAAATAATCTTACTTTTTTGTAGAGGCTTTATAACCAGGTGAACAGGAGTTAATGGGGAGGTACTCCGTGTCAAACAGGTGCTGAACCAACTACCTGTAAATAACTACAGATATAAAGGTTTGGCTCTTACAATGTTCCTTTCATGGTTACTGATCATCCTGATTTCTGCAGAAGTGTATCTTATATAATAACAACACTATTTCTGATAGCCCAACACACTCCTGTCCCACCCATCTGGAATGTAGGTGGGGAACTTATCTGCATTCCCCCGCGCAGTAAAAATCCAAACTTTGCAATCAGTGTTATGAAAAATAAAGAAGTTGGAAAGCTGCTCTTAATAAAAATGAAGCAGACTTTTTGGTTTTTTGCTTAGTGTTTAGGCAAAGAAAAAAGTGAGGGGAAATAAAAGATTCTTCTTTCAATAACCTAAAGTAAACAGCTTCTGGACTTTATTTCCTGAGTTGTTTGTCTTTAAATTAGATTGCTTTATGGAACTGGAGTGGGCATATGCAGAATAATTCTTAGCACTGGCTGCAGAAGGACACTGGCCAAGTCAGTAGTGACTCAGTGAGAGACTTCTGAAGGGATTCAGAAACTGCTCCGAGTTAAAGGCTGAAAGCAGTTTGGCGTTTAAACTGAATGTTGGTGGTCTTGCCTTCCTTTGCCATCTAATAAAGACTTGTCTCTCCTTCCTCTATTACCAGAAGGAAAAATTTCACTGCTGTTCGTGTGCTTGCTTGTAGACAGGCGAGTAATTTCTATATTTTGTAAATGCTTTTGTTTGCTATTAGTTAGCAATGACCTTGGCATCCTGCAATAAGATATACTCAGTAAACAGTTGTATGTTGTCCAGTGTACTCAAGGGGGAGGAATAGGGGACCCGCTGTGCTTTGACAGCATCTCCCTTTTAAAACCGAAGTGGTGTGATAAGTAGAAGAAAAGGTCAGAAGAAGTGCAGAATTCCCTTATGTGTTTACAGTCAGTGTTGATCTTGTTTCCTGGCTGTCAGAGACAGTTCTGTGCTATGCAGTGCAGCTCTGGTTATTTCGTTTGTGATATTTAGAGCAGGTTAATAATAGCTCATATTGCATCTATGCAGTAAGAACGGAACATTTTTTGGCTTCTAGTCCTCCAGTAGTCTCTTTACAGGTGAGTGGTGGTCTGTTCTTTCAAGTTCTATTTGTCAGGCTGTATTATTTTTCTGGCAGCTGAGAGGGACCAGTGGCAGAAGCTGAATTCCTGCTTTTTAATTTCCCTCATAAAACTGATTGGTTGGTTACAGAGCTTTATTTGTATGTAAAGATTGGTTTGTTTTTTTCCTGTGTGGGTTTTTATTTTTTTACTTGTTTTAACAAGGGTACTGGGGATGGTGTGTGTCTCATGGTCTCTTATCTTGTGTGTCAGTGGGCATGGTATAGCTTGCTTGGTCCAGCTGGCTTGCTAAATGCATCTCAGGACAAGGCTTGGTGCATGAGTAAGCGTTCCTCTTATTCCTTAAATCTGTCTGTACTGATGGGTTAGCAGTCAAGCTTAGGATGGAGGTAGTGAGTCTGAAGCAGTGTCTGGGTATCCTGCCTCCTGTGTGTTTGGGGACCTCCTGGCTTTCCCCCCATAAAGCTGTTAAAGAAAGGAGTGTGGAAGAAGAGACGACTTACTGAGCTGTGTTTTCTGGGGCAGAGCATCTCAGAGAAGAGTGGCTTCTCTCTCTGCTTTTTTAGAGAAGCGCTTAAGGTGCTGGCCACTCTGTGAGTGTGTGCTTTCCTTCAGGACCTGAAAAGGAAAATAAGTTATGCACATATGGAGCCAAAATACAAGCTAACAATAAAGCACAGTAATTTGGGAGAGGGAGTTCAGTCAGCATCAGCCTTCCCACGCCGCAGTGAAAGCTCGTTTTATTGACATGTGCCTTTCTTTAGATTCAAAGGAGCTCTCTGTTTTTTAGATGCCACTTGCTTTGTTCTATCCCACCACCACTTCTTCCCCAGTACAGTAGATGGCAAAGTGAAACCAGTCTAAGCTGGTGAGAAAGACCAGGAAATAACAAGATACACAAGTTTTGCCCTTTCTTTGCATGGTGTGCAAGGCTTTTGTGTTTAGTCAGTCAGTAGAGGTGTAGGGCTAAACCCTCCCAGTTATTCACTGTCTGCTTCTGACAGTGTAGAAAGTTACACTTGTTGCTCTGAAAAACTGAGCTGTCAATCCATGGATTTGGCTTCTAGAAACTTCACGGATTTATAGGCCTGCTTAAGCAAGGCTACACACATAGGCAGAGTTAAAAAATAAAGTGGTTTTTTTTTTCCTGTAAACTGCATAAGGCCCTGTCTTAAAGACTGTGCAGATTTTGTATGTAGAGACACCACAAAAGATGATCTGTTTGTGCTCTAGGTGGTCCTGGAGCTGTTTTGTGTTGTGCAGGTGATAGCTTCCACTCACTGTGTGTGTTTTGCCTCTAGAGTTTGTTCTGGTTTTGTGTGTAGATTAGATCTTTATGTAGTCCTTTCATTGCTATTTGTGTCTTCTATTTCACCAGTTGTAGACTTTGGTTTTTCTGGATGTGGTGACCAAACGTTCTATAAAAAGGTTTGACGTATTCAGAAATGTCACAGCTCTTCTACTGTGTCATTTGGGAATATTAAGTCCTCATCTTAGTTTGATACAGTCGAAGTGCTCATGAAGACAATAATCAGGACTAAGAAAAAGATAGAAGGGAGAATGACTGGGCAGTAATCTGCATGTGGATCGAGTGTTTGTGTTTTTTTTAAAGAAATCATCTAAAATTGGTAAGCCTAGAATTTTATACTGCATAGCAAAGCTTTGTGGAGCATGGGCATTCAGAGGTTGCTCTGGGAGGTTTGGGATTTTCAAAAGGACCTACATAAGTTGCTTAAAACTTTGGCTCCTTTAGTTTGGAGAAGCAATATGATTATTCTGTGTTATATACAATATAATTTCATAAAATCTTTACAGAAAGAACATAAATAGTAGCAGATTACAGATTTTGTATCAGGTATGAGAGCTTGCAGATTAGGTTTAGTAGTAAGTTATGAGTAGAGCTCATGATTCTTATCTACCCAAGTGTCAAAAGTAACTATGTGTTGAGTAGGAACTGCCACAACCAGCCTGTCTGAGGACTGTGGCAGAGCTCTAATGCGGGAGCTGTAGGTTCTGATAGACCTTGTTGCCTTTTGGCACAGAGACCTATTTATGTCGTCTTGAAGTAGGTTTTTTTTGCCTATGGTCCTCTTCTTGCACCCTATTTTTCCTCTTCTTACAGGGAGGTTTTCGCACAGCCAGAAGAAAGCAAGCCCCCATAGCTAGGACACTGATACGGAAGGGGGCTATGAATAGCCTAGGGTGTGTTGTAAGTTACTAAATTTGAATTTACCCGAGCTTTCAGGGCAAGGTTGAAAGTAATTTGATCTATGTAGACAGGAATG
>NW_010403505.1:3952-11256 GCF_000710305.1 Buceros rhinoceros silvestris
AATAGTGGGAGCCTGTGGTGTTTGACCTGCTGTTGGCAATGATAACAGCAGGGTTACGCTCACCATGTGAACAGAGGATGTGTGTATGTCACCTGGAGAGACATGCTGACTTTGTAACCTGGTGACTCAAGGCATGGCATGCATGGTTCTGTCCTGGTCTACAACAGGGATAATAAGTGAAATATCCTCTTACACCAGAGGAAGACATATACGCTGTATATATATACAGTGTATACGTACACACACAGTACAGTTAAAGGGTGTGTCTAGTTTTCCAGAAGCTTATAATTAGCAAGGTTCTGACTGGAAAGCATTGCTGGTGTGGCATTTAATCATTTAGACATGACTGTTAACAATATATTGTTAAGATGGGCAGCAAACTGGATTTAAATTCTTGTTTCTTTTTGCTCTGTAGGGTTGGATATTTACAGGGCTCTTAGGTGTACTCTGGAAAGAGCTGCGATTCTGTTCCAAACCCCATCACTGGCATGTGGTGTAACTTTGGGTACATTGCTTGTTCTCTTCCTTCTAAAGCAGAGAACTTTGATATCAGTCCCCTTTCTTCAGCTTTTTGAGCTCCATGAGTAAAGAGTCTTGTGTGTTTAAAAGCAAGAGGAAGACCTGCTATTTTTCTCAAGAACTTTTTCTTAAGTAATGGTGTGTTTGAGTCCAAAGGAATCTGCGCTTGTTTGTGAGGCATATCTTTTTATCAGTTTCCAAGTCCTAAATCGGACTTTGTGTGCTTTTAGAAAGTTAAAACTTCCAATGAAAACAATTACAACATAACAGTGTATGCAGAACCAAAAATTAACTGCAAACTGATAGCCTCCCTCGTTTATGCTCTTCATCCCACTTCAGAGCATGGAGCGGGTGGGGAGCTCTGTGGTTACCTGTGCAGAGCTTAATGCTGTGAGGTTGTGCGTCAGGCAGGGACTGGCTCCCCGTGCATCGGACAAGTTGCTGAGCTTGGGTGGTCTCTTCTGTCCTGTCTGGTGAAGTGACTCTGTGAGAGCACAGAGCTGCTCTCCAGCCTGGCAGGAGATCTTTGTAGTGTTCATTTTTTGTGGAAGTGCAGTGGTTCTAACCTAGAAGTAATGGTTCTAACTAACCTGGTTAGACCTGTTCCGTATGGATATGGGCGGCTTGTCTTTTAAAGTGATGCTGTCTGCTAACACTGACAGAGCGATGGCTTGGGACTTCAGTGTAAATGCAGCTTTTAGGAGTTCTGTTTCTTAAATACATGCTTCTAATATACCATCTGCCGGAATCTCAGGTTAATCTGTGTGCTTTGTTGTCATGCTTCATTTTGATAGTCATGTTCTGTTGTCCTCGTTGCTGGATAGAAGATCCATGTGCATGGGAAGTGACTTTAGTCACAGAACTTACCCGCATTATTCATGGCTCTTGAACCACATGGTTCAAAAGAGGATGCAGTGAAATGACTTGTTCTAAGCACCGCTCAGTGCATAAACAGAAGAAAAGTCTTGGGTTTTCCTTGTCCTCTTTTGTTCTTCCTCTCTTTCTTCTTGGTAACGTCGATAATACAAAGGCAGCGTGTTGGGTATAAATATGACTGCAGATTGGCCCAGCCGCCCAAATCTTCATTGGCCACGTCGTACAGTTGAAAGGCCTGCAGATGAGGCAAGTGGAACATGTTTCGTCCCCTGACTGCGAATACTTATTTCACAGGAGAAGGCGCAGAATTCATTTTTGGAGAGGGGGTGGAGTAGGGGCAAGTGAGCAGTAGCCTTAAAATCACAGTTATTGAGTCAGATCTACCTCAGTGTAAATGGAAACAATACGCGACCAGGTCACAACTTATTAGGGTATTGTGTCAGGGCCTGTCAGCAGAGGAAGTGCCCTGTAATGAGGAACACGCTCTCCATTAGGATCTTAATTATGAGTGAATTATTTCTCAGTCAGTGGCCAGAGTAGAAAGTTAATTCCAGGCACGTGGGCTGTGACTGTGCTTTTTGCATGTCCACAGACATTGTCCAGAAAGTAGGAGGCCATCAGTCCAGGACATTTACTTTGCATTGATGTATCCGTACCTAAAATAAAGCAGACTGTGAGACGTGCCTGAAGTGTCCAAGCCTTCTTTTCACTCCTGTGTCAAGCCGTTTATGGGGAAGATTGTTCATCCTGGGTTTTGAACTAGTTGCCATTCACCAAGCCGCCTAGATTTTGGTGGAAAGATGCGTTTGCCAAGCAGCCCTCTTTTATCAGTGGGTGTACTGCTATTAAAGCGATTAAACAAGTTCCGCCTGCCCTTCAGAGGTGTTTGTTTTAAATGGCATTGGCTCGGACTGCTTTGTGAAAGGGTAGTTTAAAGCAGCTTTCAGAGGCTTGATGAATTCAGTTTAAGGAGACTTGAGTCAAAGCCACAGGGCAGGACTCAAATATGGGAATCCTTAGTTCTGCTGTAGGTCGGCTCTTCAAAGACACTTCTTCTGGAGTGGGAAGACTGAAGGATAAGCACGGTAGCTCTTCAGTTTGATTCAGGATGATAGCAACCTTCCCTTTTTAAAATGCAGTTTGTTCTCTGCCCTGCATTGTTAAAATTTGGGTCAGCTGCAACCCAAGGAATCCAGCTAATGAAAATATGTCTAGGCAGGGGCCTGGAAATCTGGTATCAAAGGAACTGGTGGGGAGTTCTTGGTGGAACTGAAAAAGGCCACGAGTGAAAGGATTGCATGAAAGGGTTGGTATGGCAACATACGTAAAAAGAAATGGAAAAATCTGTGTAAGATCAGTTACAGAACAGCTTGATGAATAATACTTATTTTGAAGTTAGTCTACTGCTGTTTATGGCCACAGAACAAATGTGCTGCATACCTGGTCACCTATCTTGTTTGCGGTGTTTATTGTTTTTATTCCATACCATTGCCACACTTACTCTGCTGGTGTGGGTGGCTATAAAACTGATTCCAGGGTTATAGACCTTGTTTAGATACAACCAAGATAACAGTGATTGTGATAATGGGTAATAGGAAGTGGGGGGAAGGCACAGAGACTTTGTTTCCTTTGGAAGTGTGATTTTTAATTACCTGCCTTACTGCTTGTCCAGCCTAATACTTTTCATTTTTTGTCTCAGTTACTTGGGGGGGGGGAAAAAAAAGAAAAAAGTTGGAGATGAAGAAGGCAGCTAAAAATTCTGCAGACCTGAATGAGGGAAGTTGGGCTACTGTAAAATGGTTAGGGTTTTGGTGTTGTTTTTTTTTTGTGTTTTTTTTTTTTATTATTCAACAGCAGATGAGTTTCTTTCTCGGGTGGATAGCAAACTGTTGATGGTAGAACTAATTTCTGTACCTTGAAAGAGGCTATGTTGTCATGCACAAAACTTTCAGAAGTATTTCTGGTATATTTCTGTCTGAGTAGAGAGTCTTTAGAGGACACTGGCTTGGGAGGCAGGCAGTTGTCGCACATGGGGGTGTACTAGGCATTGATTTAGTTTTGTGGAAGGGTAGTTTAAAGCAGCTTTCAGAGACTTGATGAATTCAGTTTAAGGAGGCTTGAGTCAAAGTTTTGTCATTACAACAGAGTTCAAAATCTGGTGCAATATCAGGAGATAGTTTACTAGTGTGGCATCTAATCTATGTCAGCGCCTCTGCCTGCCACATGGGTCTCGCCTGGTGTCTGAGGATGACTTGACTCTAGCCTCTCATGCTGGAAGGTGGGGGGGTATTTTCCAGAGATCCATGCAACTGAGAAGTTTACTAAGCAAAAACTGACCCTGCCTATTCTTGGAAAATAGCTCATGTCTGACATTTGTCAACCCTCTTCAATCCAGGTTAGCAAGCACTCGGGCAGCTTCTGTAGACACAACAGCCTGTCTATACTCCGTGATGGCAGTGCCCTACTTTGCTAGTGCTGGATAACGAGTCTTTGGGACACAAGTCAAGTGTGAGGTAGACTTTGTACACTTGGACCAAATATGTTTGAAACCATTCCTTAAGTCTGTTTTTTGGTAGAGCTTTCTTACACTGTTCATTTATTGATTTAGTAGTGGTATGAATAGAACTTGTTGTAGGGAGGGGGGAAAAGAATCCCCTGCGTCCCATCTGGGCTGGGTATTAACACAAGTGTGTTGTTGGGGGAAGACGTACCAATCTTTACAATGTCATTAATTTTCCGTGTCTCTTGTCGTTGCTTGTGCTTACTGCTTTTTCACTGAAGAAAAAGAGGTAATTTTCCTAATTCTTGGGGGGTTTTTTGTGTGTAGACTTCTCCCTTGATTATCTAGCAAGTATTTTCTTTCATGCTTTCCCCTTCTGGATGTGATAACCTCATTAATCTCTGCTTTCTGTGTTCTCCCCAGGATAATTAACCAATGTGTCCTGCTAAATGTAGGGTCTAAAAACAAGATAACCTGGTATTTTTTCCGCTTGGGGACAATGCCTCCAGTACCAGTTCAGTTCTCGTTGCGCTTCTTTGCCTCTACCTTCACATTGAATGATGATGGTTACAGACATCATGTGAATGTTTTCTTGCTCCAGATGCCAAAGGATTAATCATTGTGGTGCAGTTATTTTTATTTTGTCTATTTTTTCTTGACCAAGTTTTGTTAAAGGTGAGGACTTGGTGTACAAAAGATGAGGAACTGGGAGAAGATGGCTTACAGGCATGATTCTGTTAAAAAAACAGGAATATGGTCTTGCTGCTGAAAATATGTTCCTCCTCAGCTTTTATTTGTTGGTGACTCTCTGTGGGTTCGACCTCTGAAGTCCTCACTGAGCCACGCCTTGCCTTTGTGCTTGTCCTGAGTTTTCCCTCTGGGTCTGTGAGCTACCTGCAGGGAATCTGAAAGATGGTTAAAACCAGCACATCAGTCGCCTGTAGGCTTGTATTTCCTGCACAGAGGCCTGGGTTTCAGCAAGGTGGTAGGATAAACGGCCTGTTAAAATAGCCTGTCTTTCCACAGAGCTGCATAGGAGCACGTTACTGATGCTTCTGAGCTAACAAACTCCTTGCATGGTACCTAGGTGGTTATAACCGCTGCGCAGAGAAAAGTGGGGTTAATGGCCTGGAAGTCAGAGGATATTGGTAGCGATGTGCCCAGCGCTGTCATTTATAGCCAAAGCTGTAACAGGCAGTCGGACCTCTTTGATATATTTAGCAATGGAGGGTTGAGCGCGCATTGTGCAATGTGTGTTTTCCATTTGTGATTGCATTAGATTCCCTGGAATTTTGTTGGAAGATTTATTTATTTATTTTTCTTAAATGTACATTTAGCATATCATAACTGTCAATTCAAGATGAGTCCTCCAGCTGTTCCGGGGTGAAAGGAGGATATGGTTTTAGGATCACTGGTTAGAAAGAATCCACGTTAAAAGTGGATGTGTTTGTGTGTGTTGTCCGAGTGTACTGATGTATATTGCGTTAACTTTTGTTGCCCTTATTGGGAGGGAGGCAATGAATTTTTCTCATTCAAGCTTTTCTTGCTTCTAGTACTTGTGACTACAAAAGCACTTATTTTCACTTAGTGGCAACCTTTGAATGGTCTCATTTCAGCAAGGACAGTACTGTAGTGTTGGCTGGTTTCTGTGCCTGGCTCTGAATCGCAGGGACCACTTGCATACGCTTTGAGTGAGATCCATGTGGAAATTTCCAGTGTGAAGATCAGGGGGGAAGAAACTAACTGCTGTTGACAGAGTACATTGTCTTACCTGACAGACAGCTTTCCAGATTAAAAGTGCATTATACAGTCTTAAAACCAACCCTAGTGATTCAGCTCTGGAGAGATTCAGGAGTAACGCTTCTCACAGATCTGGAGCGTGTGGGTAGGTCTGGTGAAGATAACCACAGAATAATTTCCTGGGTAGGCTTGATTTTAATTTTCACAGACTCCTTGCAAATATTGACTGTCCTTCTAACAACTGTACTAATGTATAATACTCACTTCCTGGCTACAGTGGTTGTTCCTGATGTCAATCAGTGATTAACGCTTGTTGAACAAATATTCTAGGAACTGGGGTTAACCCTGCATTTGCATAATAATGTGTTCTGAAATTTGGCTGTAGTGATCTGTGTGTCTCCTGTGAGATTGCAGCACAGTTGTGTCCTTATCCAGAAATGAAGCTACAGCAGTCCATGCTTCTTCTGTGTGACTGATAGAGTAGATATGTTTGAGACAGTTTTTGTTTCCCAAGGAGGTAACCGGATCCAGTTGTTTGATCTGCAGCAGGTCAGGGTGTACTGTTGACTCGGGATCACTTGTACCATGCACTGTAGGAATGTTTATAGCTGTAGTGCATCTGTGGGTGTTGACAGGTTATCCTCTAAAAATGAATGGATATCCATGTACCTACCTGGGAAATAACTTAAATATGTGGCCTTAGACTAGTGCTCAGTACCCATCACGGCCAGAACAATTTTTTCTCCAAAGCATTAATGACAAAGCGATATGGGTAAGGGCTGAACCGTAGCCAGCATCTTGTGCCAACTGCATGCCTCTGTCCTCTGTGTCAGTAAAGGTGGGAGGACATGCAAGTGGGCCAGCCTTGGAATTGTGATCCTGACTGTGTTTTAAAGGTGCGGGAGATGCATGAAATAAGCAGGTGAAAATCTTCCTTGCCAAATGGTTTTGACATTCCAGCCACTTCTGATTTTCTTTTACATGAACCACTCTGATGTAGCAGAGCCTGAGCTTGGTTCTAGGCTGAGACAAAGGAGTTGGTGGAACTTTGCAAGTACTTTGCAAATGCTATGGCAGGTGGGCGTTCTGAGCACAGTTAAGTTTCCAATTAAAAGTAGCAAGGTGAGCTACAAGTTGGGGACTGAGCAGAATACCCTTGTAGGGCAAAGCTTACTCATGGTGTGGGGATGAAGAAATTTGGCTATGTAAAATGAGTAGGTGTAGCTCCAAGGCAGAAATGAGATGTGACAGTTGTCAGTGCACTTCATTTGTGCTATGAGGCACTGAGAATATGTTCCAAGGCCTGATAATAATTAAAGGTCAAATGCTAATGCTTTTAATCTTTTTTTAAACCTTTGGAAGGAATCAAGACCATCTTTACAGTGTTACTGACATTTACCTGTCATGGTTAATGGTAACTTGAATGTTCATGTGGAGTCCTGGAGTGTTATCCTAAGCCATGAACAGTCATAAGGAGAGTTCTCTCTTTGCTAGAGAGCAAACTAACATCAGCTAACTACCTGTCACTCAAGCTGGCCTGTGTGCTATCTGAGCTGCAAACAAGTTGCCATGGTGGCTGGTTGACACAGCAGAAAGAGATTGTCTGGGATATGCTACTGGCTCTTAGTGACTTAAAACTGATTGCAAACTTGTTCCTGACCTCTTTCCT
>NW_010403505.1:11327-38770 GCF_000710305.1 Buceros rhinoceros silvestris
ACTTGTTCCTTTCCTTTTGCCTCCCCCCCCCCCCGCCCCTTTATCTTTCAGCACGGAAAGACATCAGTCATGGCAGGTGACGCTATCATGGTCATGAGAGGCTTGACAAAGGTTAGTAAGGCAATCATAGAAACTCAAGCAGGACAGCTTCGGCAGGTGCTCCTCGGAGGCGATGCAGTTACCATTGCAAGGACTCTCCAGGCCACGGCTGAAGAACAGTTCAGTTCTGCTTTGGGGAAAATGCAGGTAAGCAAAGCTCTTTGTGCATAGTCCAGTCTGATGTTTTGCTTTTCTACAGGTACTTTTTGGTTTTGTTGTGAGAGTGGCTAGGAACTTGCATCGTGAACTAGAACCTAGCTCTGAAGTGCACGATTGATAACACAGATGTTGCAACACTCTGGGAGTTCTCCAGGATTTCTGTGGTGTGCAGTAGGTGCTTGGATGGGAATGGGAGGGGAATGTTACTGCAGAGTTTTTCAGTTTCCATTACTGAATGTTTAAGACATGCTGAAAATTAAAAGTGTGCTGTTCACCTCATCTTTTCAAAGATCAGGCTCTTGGTAGGATCAGCCAGCAGCTTTATTATCTAAAGTCTCCTTTAAACTTCAGTCATTGATTACCTCTCTTTTGACTAAGCGTACGGGTTCTTTTAGAGTGAATTGGATTTATCTCAGTGCCACTTCCTTTCTTGACAGAACTGGTCACGTGATATTTTTCAGAATGGTTCAGGGTCAGGTGTTTGCATGTTCATCCAGCCCAGGCTGGATTTTCAGAACTGATTTTCAAATGAGGAGCATAAGGAAAGCCAGACTCCTTTGAAGCAGAAACAAATAAGTGATGTTTGGATGTTTTTTATGCAATGAGCTTAGACTATCATGGCAGTCTATTGCTTCACCCCTGGAATACGGGCCTCCGTTTCCTTGGTTCTAGCTGAGCTTGCAAGGTGTTTTTTGTTTATTGGGATAGTGCTTTGTCTTGCCTTTGTCTTTCGTTTGCATCCAAGAAGACAGAATGAGATGATGTTCTGTTTCCGCGCGTGTTTCTCTGCGCGAGAGGCCCCCAGAAGCACACCGCAGTACGCTTGCTCTGCATTCTGTAAATGAGTTGCGTGAGAAGCTGCTGCCAAAGCAGGGCTCAGTAAGAAATATGTATTCTGAAGCTACATTTTCTGTTTAGAAGAGAGGAAAGTTTTTATTTTAAGTGACTATATTTCACCTATCTTGTTCTGTGGCAGAGTTTTGGCTGTTTGACATGCTTTTAAAAACCTGAGTATGGAAGCAGAGAGGCCTCCTTGCCTGAAATCATTCAGTCAGTATTGTGGCCAGTCTCTAGCTGTAAACAGATTTCTCCTGTCCCCCACCCTCCTGTGATGTTGAAGTTCAGAATAGCATGAGACCTGCTGAAAAACAGGAAAGACTGTGTTCTGTGTTTTTCTGTAAGGAAGGGAAATTTAATTAGTGTTTAGGAAAGAGCCTAAAATATGCTGCCTGATTGCCTGACCACAGCAGGGTTTAAAATCCTATTGATTGGCTGTAGTGGTCATCAGTTCTTTCATGGTATTGCTGCTGCTGAGATAGGTAACTGGAATATGTCACGTAACAAGTAAACAGGAGATAATGCTCTGCTGCATTAGGGACAGGGTAGGAGAAGTGGGCATGGTAGGGGGAAGGATTGACTATTATGTGGTTCAGCTTTTTGTTACCCCTCCTAAGTATGACTTACGTGATATTGCAGCTGCCATCACCTGTTGTTTCTGAGAGGTGTATTACTTCTAGTGAACTCCACAATTAGTGATTCTTCCTGGCGGTGTATGGAGAATAAGGTATCTCCAGTTACGGGTATTTGAGAAGCTGTTTAATGAATTTGTTCCATCAGTGGGATTGAAAGACTGCCAGTGATCCCAGGTGTACTCAGTGTCTCTTTCCTGTCTCTTATCGTGAATGTCTGCAGTGCCAAAGTCTTAACAAATTACTTATTGTGAAGACAGCCTAGCTGCATGCCCATCTCTGAGGACCATGGATGGGTAGGGAGCAGGTTTTAAGTTCCTTTCTTAAAGCATTTCTATTGTTGTTTGCAGGATCTAGGCAAACAGCAGGAGAACTTAAGTGATCTTGGTGAGGATTTTGGGAAAGACTATGACTTCTCGGCTCAAGAACGATCAGATGCTGCAATGGACTTCTCCACTGCCCCCGGCAAGCTTCACGAACACAGCAGTGAAGGCCCTGCTTACTCTTACACTACGAATGGACCTCTTAGAGGTGTTGGGGAGACTGGATATTCTGGCATGGGTCAGAAGCCTTTCCCTCCCAAAACGGATGCAAGGTTATTTGGAGGCTTTAGGGACCCTGGAAATCCTTTTGCTGCTGCTGTTGGACAAAACAGGTCTTTTCACCAAGACCATTCCCCTGTTGGTGGATTAACAGCTGAAGATATTGATAAAGCCAGACAGGCCAAACCAGGTTCAGATCAGAAACCCTACAAACAGATGGTATGTTTGTGTCTTGTTTTGTTTTTTAAATTAAGTGTGGTTTCTATACTGAGTTGTCCTTACCTTCTCCTGCGTTTCTCTCATTTCTTCCTCTTCCACTATTTCCTTTTGCGGAGGCAAAAGTGTCAGTGCTCATTAACTCTGAACTCTGTGATATTTATTCTGTCAAGAGCTTTTCAGGCTCTTTCACACCTGCCCCTCTATATCGGGTATTCTGATGTCAGAGGATGTTTAAAAAGCATACGTAGGGTTAGACTTCAGTTTTCTATTAACAAGAGCTCTCCTGTCATTCACTGGGCTACAAAGACTCAGTGTGTTTATTGATACCTGTTACGGTAATGAAGGGTCTGTATTTCATCCCTGTTTTGGGGGTTAAATGTTGAGCAGATGGGGACAGCTGTAGGCTACAAAGGTTTGAAGTGACCTAAAGAGTCTGTCTTCTCCTTGAAGGGCCCTGTTCCCTTTAACTAGTTGTTTTACTATGGCTATGAAAAATGAATTGGACCCAAGCTCTTCTTGAAGAAGGCTGTGGCTTCCCATACTGTGTTGTACAGTCCTTCTGGGGGTGGAGGGAATGTTGCCCTGAGCGTTAGTAGATCGGAGAATTGTCACTTCTGTCACAATTGTCACTTCAGTGCTTCATGCCCTTGTGTGAGACAGTGCAGACAACAGAATTCACAGTGGAGATACCTTCCATCCGCTCTGGCCTTCTGCCTCCTTCCCCAGACCCACTGTCAGATGCTGCTGTGGGTACGCTCTCAGGATATTGCTTTGATGAAACTGTTGGCTTCTGCTGTTCCAGCTGTTGTGTGTGGGGGAATCGTCTACAGTGCTGTGAACCTGATAACCTTGTATGAGTTTTAATTCCAAGTGTGGAAGGGAGTTTGGGTTGGCATTGTGCTGCTTCTCCAAGTTTGAAATAAAAGGCTGCTGAGGTGATAGTAGAAATGGGGTTTCTAAGCACGGTTGGCAGCTCTCCTATCTTTGGCTCACTATTGTCCACTCCTCTGCTTAGTGTATGTTTCAGTTCATGGTATGTCTGTTCTGTAGTGTGTTCACTTGAAAATCTCTCAAAATACAGAAGGCTCAGTGTTCAAGAAAAGCTTTCTGTAGCACCGAGTTGTTCAAGTGCTTTCAAATTAGCACTCTAAATTTGCAGGTATCTCACCATATGCCCAGTTCATTTGTGGATTTTTTGTTTTGTTTTCCTTTCCCTCTCTTTCTGCTGCAGCTCAGTGAGCGGGCTCGGGAGAGGAAGGTTCCTGTCACAAGGATCGGACGTCTCGCCAACTTTGGAGGTCAGTGTGCGCATCCACAGTGGCAAAGTCACTACACTTGCACGTACTGACTAATGTCTGGCTGTGACAGTGCTGCTGCTGGAGCTTTAGATGGTTCTATTTTCTGGCTAAGCTTGCCAGTAGGAAAGTGCTCTCCCACAAACAGCTGGTTCGATCAGAAGTTGATTTGGGCTTTTTCATTGACAACTGTGGATCTTGGGCTTTACTCAGAATGAATTTATAGTTTGAATCCTCTTATCATAACTTCTGCTGTGATAGATAGTATGGCAAAGAAAAAAGCTCCCTACTTAAACAGACTTTTCAGATGCATTCAGCAAACTACCTGTAAACAAGAACTACAGAGTTCGCATCGTTTTTCGTCTGCCTTAAGATGACAGGCTGATATATTCCTGGGGCTTAGTTTTTGTATACCTGTTCTGAAATGGAAAAAACCCAAGTTGCTCTCAAGAACACCAGGCAGATGATTTGGGACCGCCTAGTAGAACTGCAGACCTTCATGGTAACACGTACTGGGCTGTGCTGTTTTAATGACAGGGAGAGAGTGAGGTCCAGGTTGGTCTCCAGTCTGTGCAGATACCCTGGTCCTGCATATGTGATTTCACTTCATTGGGGAAACTCTCCTTCTAGTCCGTACAGTATGCTGTTACTGTCAAGCACAAACAGCTGGAGCAGCTGTTACTTTAATATTTTTTCCTGAACTTATCCTTGCTACTGCTCTGAACAGTGGTTAAACAGAAAACATATTCTTTAGGTGTTGACCTTTGAGGGTGGGGCGATGATAACAGTCAAGGTTTGATTTACTTAGCCATTGCTTATAACCCATTTTCTCCCAGGAAAGATGTAAAGTCTGAGCTTGTAAGATCAAGCTAGCTGAAACCTATGTGAATTTTATTTGCAAAATGGGACGTACTATGTTAAAGCAGCTAAATATCTTCAGTAATATTAACAAATGGTGCTTATATAATGTCTTCTATCCAAAGCCATCAAAGGACTTAGCATGTTCCTGAGGAAAAGGAAACTATCACAGTGTTGCAGGTGGAAAAGATGATCACAGCTACTCTTACTTAGCTAATACTTAGATGAGTAGTCTCTCTGTTGTTGGGGTTTTTCTGTGATCCTAGTGTTTTGAGATGATTGTAATTTATCTAGGTGATACTTGTCAGTCCCTCACAAGTAGCATGTTAAGCCCTTGTGGCTATTGTGAATCTCTTCCACAAAATTTGATAGTGAAGCACATGTGCAAAGTAGGACATCCTTATGTTCAGGAACTTGGAATAAAGAAAAATAGCCTGTCAAACGTAATTCAGATCAATTATTATATAAAAAACCCCCTATTATTCTTCCTCTTTGTGGCTCTATCAGAGTACTATGCATGCTAGGAGGAGTTGAGGGCAGAGACTGATTCTGTATGGTGCAGGAATAAACAGCAAGTGAGTTTTGTAGTAACGTAACGCTTTAATGTTGGTCAGATCTTTTTAACCCTGTAGTTCATTGCAGGCACTCTGGCTTCTCAGCATGCTTAGTATTCCTTAGAGGGAAGCAGGGTTCATGATCTGCTTTTTGGATCTTTGTTTTTAAGCTCTTGTAGCACACAGGTCTCTGTTCTAAATCCAGCCTTGTTTTTTACGGAAAGTGTCACAGCACTTCTAGCTGTCATCTTCCAAATTTATCTGTGGCTGCTTGCCAACAGCTGATGGATGTGAAGTGACAGATGACCAAATTTTCTGTGAACTTTGAGTTCCAGTGCTGTCACTGTGCGCTGCAGCTCTTGGCATCCAAGACTGTTACATGAGGCAGGGCTGACTCATGCTTCAAGGGGAAGTATAACTACCCGTCTTCTCCTTACTTCAGGATAAAAAACAAAACAACCCCACCAAACCAAAACCACAAAGGGAGAGCAAGAAATAAATGATTGTTTATAAGCAGCATGCCCAGTCCTATCTGTGTGAGTCATCTATTTTTTGTCCTTCTTGCCCTTCTCCTCCAGTTCTCTGTTTTATGACTGAAATTGTTGGCAGGACAGAACTCTTGCTTTCAGGCTGTTTTGGGGGGATATTGTGTTGCAAAAATGGTGTTCGAATTCTCTAGTCTCTGCAATATCTTGTTAGCATTCATTGCTTATCTTTCCCTCTGCATTTTTCCTCACAACAGCAATGAGAAATAGTGCTGTCGGTACGCTGGCTTACAAACAACAGATGTGGCTTTTAGGTAGGTTTTTTCCTGTTTGGGAAATCCCTTGGTAGTATTTTGGTACGCTGGGTACCAAAATACCAGCGTACTGGTTGAAGAAGGTTTCTGAAGGTGTGACAAGTCTGAAGTAGTGTGGGCAGCCCCATGTGAGAAAGACTACCTTAATGGTCAGATCTTGATCCAGACTGATAGGAGCTTTTAAAAACAGCCTCAAGAGCTTAATGTAAAGAGGGACTCTATAGCGAGGAGCGAATCACAAGCAGGAGCCGCTCCAAGTTTAGGAGAGAGACAGCCAGTGCAATTGTGAAAGCCTGTCAACTAATTCTAATGTGGCCTTTCATGACTGACTCTTACGTGGTAAGAAATGCTCTTTTCAGATTGCATCTTTATGAGGTATTTTAAATGCTTAAACTGGGAAACATTAGCTGATGGCAAGAGCTGCAGTGTACCATCCACTTTTGATTCCTCTGAAGTTGTGGGTGAGCTTTGGCTCACTGTTGACTGTTTTCCTTAGATTGTGATAAGGGGAAGTACTACCCATGTGCCTCTCCTAGCTACTTACTGTCCTCACTCTTCTTGTGCCTGCACTCTGTGGGTTCTCTTGCGTATTTTCTCTTGTCTTGCCTTTTCAATGAAAGGCAGAAAGAAGGTGTTGGATGATTTAATGAGTCTGCAATCACATTATTAGTTTTTGTGAGCACCTGCTGCTGCTGAGGGGTGATGGTTTAAAGCTGGAGGCAGCACTTTTGCAGGCTATCTCACTCTTAACCTGCGTGATAGTAGTGACCCAGCTCTGTCCTTGCTGCCTAGGACTTCAAAATTATCACAATTAAATGGGCGATAGCAGCGCTGGGGGTTGATTGTTTTCTGCTCTACCAGCTGCCTCTTTGCATTGCCTTGAAAATAGTTACGGGCAGGAGGCTGCTCTGTATCTGTGAGGAAGCACAGCTTAGAGCAAGTAAGCTTTTTCTGCACAATTTGTTTCTTATGTGCTCTGGGATATCATCTTCATTTGAAGACTCTGGCAAATCATTGTGGGAAATACAGCAGTTGAGGTGGATTCTTCCCCTACCACCTTCACTCCAGCCAAACTAGTATTTGACTCTGATGTTTCTTGGTGTGATAAGAAACACTGTTTTTTTTATTTCCATATTAGAAGAACTTAACTTTAGGCTTGGAGAAGATGGAAAGATGTTGAGTAGGCCAAAAGCAGAGTTTGTGTAGCTATTCCTGGGGGCCAGACAGCTGAATTCCCATGCTACCGGCACGATTCTCTTCACACTTTAATCATTCCTCCTCCTCTCTTTGCATCTTTTTGTTATCCACCCAGTGTTGACCTCTCGGCTGTGCTGTCAGGACACTCTGGTGGGTGATGGACACATTAATGACAGGAGGCAGAAAACTTGGACTGCAGAGTTTGCCTGGCTTCTTATCTCGTCGGGGGGCAAAAACATTTTGCTGGGAGGATTGAAGATCAGTTTCTCCAGTGCTTGCGTGTAGTGCTAACCTAATGATTCTCTAAAATCAGCACAAGATCGTCTGCTGAACTTCTTTGTCCTTTATCTGTATTTCCTAATGCTTCTTGCAGCACCTGGAGTGACTGTATTTATAGTAGTAAATATCATCCTTGATTTTTATTTGTTTTATTTTTTATTTTATTTTACTTTTTTCTTCTAGATAAATTACTTTTTTCTTTCTTATTTTACTTTTTTCTGCAATAGGTAAAACAGATTTTTTTCTGCAGTTTTTTGTTCTTGTTTGCTTGTTTTGTAGCCTGTAGATGGGTCACCAATTCCACCCACATAGTTCTTAATCTTTTCTTTATTTCCATTCTTCCTTCCTTACATCATTTGACTTTTCTAAGCAGTTTTCATCTCCCTTAATCGTATTACCAGTTTGTGAGTTTTTTATTTTAATGCTATAAGATCCTTTTGTGATAAAGAAAGTTCAGGAAGCCTGCAGTGAAGTCTAGTTCTAATGTGACTGTAGCAATTTTGGAAAAAAAAAAAAAAGGCAATTAGCCTCTTGAGGTGTGTTGTGAAAATCTATGTGGGACTGAGAGCCACAGCATTCGGATTGTCACGTGAATGAGGCTTTCTTCTGGTGAGTATTTAACGCTCAGAATTCTAGTGGAAATTGATGTGCAACCGTCTGCAGCTTGCAGTGTTCACTGTGTGATACTTGCAGTGTTCGACGTGACCAAAACCAGGGCACAGGCTGCTCCAGGGAAGCTCTCACCCACCCCTCCACTTGGCAGGCTGAGCAGAGTGTTAACAGCCTGTCCAGTCTCCTGTTTGTTTTGTTGTGTCAGTTGCTGAGCAAGAGGATTCTTCCTGAACAAAACTGATTCCAGATCATCTCTTGATGGGCTTGGTTTGAAGTGTGGCGGGTGCTGGAGATGCCTGGAAAATGTCTGAAGAGGCACTCTGCTGGTATAAACCAAGTGGCATTTTCCAGACCTGAAATAATCTGTCTGTATAAAGTGCAGAATGCAGGAGTGTGACTTTCTGGAGGTGCTTGGGGATGTTATTTTCCAAGGTGCTGAACTTTGGCTGTTCAGTGATGGTGGAAGTTGTCCCAAAATGATTAGTTTTGGAGGAAATACTTATCTTGCAGACAAGGAGAATGAGGGACACCAGGAGTGACTTGTGCAAGGTTGGTAGACTGGTGGCCCAGAGGAGGAGAGTGCTTTCCTGCAGCTGTGCAGGTTCTTTTGAGGGATGACTTGTTCCTGGTAACAGCTGAATGTCTCGCAGCATGTGGTGGGGTGACCTTGGCTGACAGCTGAGCCCTACGCAGCCGCTCACTCATTTCTTCTCACAGCGGGATGGAATAGGAAGAACAAAAGTGAGGAAACCTGGGTGTTCATGTAGACAGTTTAATAGGTAAGCAAAGCTCCATGTACAAGGAGGCAGACGTCCAGCCGCTTCCTGAAATGCATGGCCTCAGTATCTGTAGCAGTTACTTGGGAAGGCAAGCACTCAAGCATAAAACCAAAAGTTTGTCCCTTCTCCCCTTCATCCTTCTTTCTCCAAGCTTTTACTGCTGAGCTTGATGTTACGTGGTACAGATAGTACAGATAGCCCTTTGATTGATTTGGGTCAGCTGTCCAGGATGGTTCCCCTCCCAGTCTCTTGCCCACTCCCAGCATACTCATTGTGAGGGCAGAGTGGGGAAAAAGGCCTGATGCTGTGCAAACACTGTCCAGCAACTGCTAAAACGTTGGTGTGTTATCAGCACTTGGCAGTCATAAATACAACACACAGTGTGATACAGGCTGCTGTGAGGAAGATTAACTCCTGTCTCTGCCAGACCCACTACACACCGTTATTTGTGTTCAAATAACACATACCTAGACTTTCAGATGGGTGGGTGTGTAAAAATGGCCTGGAAAACAAATCTGATGGCATTCCAGGCAGTGAGAGTTGTGACTCTGAACCCCCCTGTTCTGGTACTTGCTTTCTGAACCCTAGAGTGTTAGTCTGGCTTGTAAGATGAGGACGCGTGAAGTTTTGCATGCTAGGTTTTGTTGTGTGAGCTGTTTGCGCTCCAGATGCCACAATGAATGAAATTCAAGTTGGTAAAGGAGAAGGTGATATGTTCCTGAAGGTCAGGGTCAGACTGGTCCCTAGTGCTGATGTTAGTGGATGGAGTTACAGCCATGAGGAATTTAGGCCATTATTTAATTCCCTAATTTCATAGTTCTTCTGATAATAACTTGGTAAGAACAAAGGAATAAAGTGGTCAACGGAGACTTCTGGCAGGCATGGTGGGGTGCACCATTGCTGAGGAGCTGTGAGGGAACACCAATCTTCCTGGCTGTCCATGTCATTTACTATCCAGAAAAATATTTTGAAAATGGGAAGGCAGTGGGACCTTTGGTAGTATGGATTACTGCATGATTAGATCTGTGTCTCATTTAATCCTCGGTGGCTTTGGCCATGTTAGTGGAGGCAGATAATGCTTCTTTTGTAGTCATAAGCTTGATCTGTGGCTGTGAGACAACGCCCTAGAATTCACTGCTTGCAAGAGTGATAGTGCACAGGGAGTTGTTTGGTCTCATGCTCTTACTGTTGCTGTCAGAGGTTATTCCCAGCACAGCTCCTTGGAACTGCAGGTTACAACACTGCTTCGATAAGGGTGGGCCTCAGGAAGAACGTGTTGCTGTTCATCATAGTCAACGAGCACGTGGGGGTCAAACACAGCTGATGAGGACAAATATACCCGAATGCTTAGACACCAGGGTCACAGAACCTTACGCCCTACTGGCAGTGGCTTCATCTAAATACAGTTTTGCTTCTCCCTGCCGTGGTGGCACAGTGGGAGGTGAGGGCGATTCTGTTCTTTCCTGAGAACTGTACTTTGAGAACCACACTTGTGAGCTTTCTTCCTCCTCTCTCCTAAACCCCATGATTAGTGTCTGTAGCAGGACCTCAGCCAGAGCACAGCGCTCTGAGTAGCGCTCACTGACGTGATTTGTAGGGGCCGGACATCCCAGGCTGGCCTAGCCTATGATACCTGGCTGGCATGCTGAGCTCAGGTACAGGAGAAAACAGTTCCACATCCAGCTTGGAGATGACTGCAATGCAAAAGCTGGGATGTTCTAATCAACCTGTTTTGCTGCTTTGCATTTGACTATGTGGCTTAAAGTTAATTACAAAAATGCCTTTGTTTGCGTTCAGAAGGTTTTTTTAATTCTGATCTGGATCTTTTTCCTCTTACTTTAAAGGACTGGCTGTTGGTCTTGGCATTGGCGCATTGGCAGAAGTTGCAAAGAAGAGCCTTAGATCTGAGGAACGCAGTGGTGAGCCCTTTCTACATTCCTTTTTTATTATTATTGTTTCCCAGACACAGTTTACCTGCGTTTGAAACGTTTTATTCTTTTGAAAGCTGGGACAGTGAGGCAGTCAGAATAGCAGGGGGATGTGGGTAGTTCACTTATTTTTAACAAAATTCTTCTCCACCTCCAGACTCTTACCATCTAAGCACACCACAACCTCACTATGTAGACAAAAGTCAAAGGTGTATGCAAGAGAAATGAGTTCATGCCAGCACAGTTCTGCTTTCCCACAGCCACCCATGAGTCTGAATATTATACTTGTGCCTGCTGTTGGATTGTCTTGCCCTAATAATCTTATTTTTAAATGTTCAGTGAAACCATGTAGTTCTATCACTATGGAAACTGTAGAAGAGCCCTTATGTCTGAAAACTTTGAAAACTTGAAGGACGTTCTGCCTAGGAGGAACTCCAAGGATGGCTGCTCTCTTCGGAGAGGGACAAAACACTTTAGGAACTTGTTAAACGGCAATTCTTTATTTCCCGTAATTTTTTTTTTTGCATTCTTCTGAAGGATTCACATAACAGGTCAGAAGGGTACACTGTGCACATTGACCTGATGATGTTTTCTTCCCAGCTTGTTTAAAGGTGGAGGTAAAATGTTCCCGAGTTGTACCTGGCCATGTCATGGTGGCTTTCTTCTAAGCTTACGGGTTGGTGAAATATGGTGGTACTGAATGGTTGGTGCGCAGGTGAGTGGTTTAGGACGTAGAGAGGACGTGCCCTTCTTTCTTAAAAAAACATGAAATTATTCTAAAGCTTGTAACTCCATTCACTTGTTTCTTATCCACAAAAAGCTTTGGTGGGTACTGCAAAATGTGAAGTTCTTTGTTACAGTTACTGCAGATTGTTTGGTCTTCAGCTGCTTGCTCTGGTTTGTGTGTTTAGATTCTTTCCAGGAACTGGAGGGACCTGATGAAAGGGCTAAGCACTTGCAGCTAGAGGCAAAAATTGTTCCTGGTTCAGAAGCATTCCTTTGAGATAATGCCAAGTGCTGGGTCCTTGTAATTTTACTCTGTGGCCAGCAGTATTCTTCTGAAAGGCCAGTTTGTGTCTTCCTCCTGGTCTTTGGGGATCAGTGGGATGGAGACTGAGAACATGTAAACCTCTATTCCAGGAGGTACTAGATTGCCTGAAGTTTGGAAGGGGGGAGGAGAGGTGTTTTTAAAAAAACAAACAAACAAAAAAACCAACAAACCAAACACTGCCCCCCTCAAAACCCCCAAACCAACAACAAAACACCAAACAAAACCAAACCAAGAGAAACCCAACCAAAAGACCCATTTAAATCCTGCCCCCCTCTAAACCCTACCCCTAAGCCAAAACCCAACACCGCAGCAAATGAAACATGCCCCCTGGGGTGGGGGCACAGGGCAGGGAAGGGGTTGTGGGGTTGTGTGCCACCCAAGACACTACTTGTTAGTGCTTGCATCTTTGTGTTCCCTGCACAGCTAGGCACTGCAAGAGCAGTCCAGCATAGAAAAAGGATCCTTGGCAAAGAGTTGTTGTCTCTCTCCATGACCTGAGGTGTTTGAGGCTGGTGGGTGGGTTTTTTTGCTGTGATTTCAAGGCATGCATTCAGGCCAACATGGCCTGTCCTGTAGAGAATCCTTGAAGGCTTTTGCTTTCAGCACTTGTGATGGTTGACAGGTTGTTCATACCTGTTGGAAGCTGATGGTTTGCTTTGCTTTTGACAGAGGAAGAATTATACAACTGTTGGTTATTTCTCTGCTTGCCAGATTATTTTCTAATTGGACACGCCCCAAAATAAAAACATGAGCTTGCAGAGCTATGAAATTTGAGGGAATAACATGAACTTTGTTTCTTTTCCTCACAGCATGAGAGAGGATTCTTTGGAGGGCAACAGACAGATCTTCCTTGCAGTAAAGCAGTTGCACCTTCAGATATTTTTCTTCTTGCTAGGGAAATGATTGTTTTCCTTTGCAGCTGTAACTTGGTGCCAGAAGCCTGCCCTGCAGCCTGAGTCATGCCTTGGGAGGAGTAATATTCTTGAACAAACCTTGATTGAAGAATAAGGCAGTGAGGGCTGCTGGCTTCAGTGCTAGGCAAGGGAGCTAGAAAATGGCAGCAGCAGCTATTGAGGTGAGGTAGAAGTAGAAGACTTTTAGTCCTTGTGCTCTCTTGGAGCTTCTCAGGCCAAGAACAGAGGGGAGTCTCTGGGTGACTCAGCTGCCATCTCTAGCTAGTCTCCCTGAATGTGTTTTCCACAGGATTTTACAGTGGGGGTGAGGTTCCATAGATGAGAACTCCCTCCGTGGGCCCTGCTTCTGCAACAGTGCATGGCAGAGGGTTCATGCACAGTTTGGAGTCCAAGATCCCATTTTCTTACTGTTCTTCTGGCAGCACCAGCCTTAGCTGTTCTTGGGGGAAATCTCTTGACATAAGTTCCTCTACAATTCTTTAAAAACTGCCTGTGCATCCCTTTCATGATTTCAGCTTGAGGCATTTGTGTCCCAAATTTCTGGCTACCAGCACTATCAGCTCTGGCTAAGACCTGTCTCTACTGAAGATGACATTGTCCGGTTCTCTGGAAGCTGGTAGAGGATGCATTTTCTCTTCCCACTGCTGCAATATTAATAGTAACTTTTTGGCACTTCAAACTTAAACAAGTGGGTTGTGTATATGCCCAAAGGCATGCCTACGATTTCATGCTCTCACTGGCATCCCAGAGTGACGAGAAAGAGCCTTCTCTTGGTTACCATCCTCTTGCCCAGTCAGATCAAACGAAAGGGTCTTCACACCTTTAAAAGGGAGCTAGAAATACCAATCCTTCAGGCACAAAACTGCAAGCCAGAAACTCCTGAGCTACAAGTGATTCTGGTAGCGTGGCTTGTACTTCTTTCCATTACTGTTGTCAAATGGGGTATACACGAATACCTGCTCTCCTACACGGTCTCCAGCAACTGCGCTAGTGCTGATGTGTCTTTTCCTGCTCAACTTCCCCATCCTTGTTTAGTAACCACAGGGCTCTTCGTTGTTCTCTGCTTTGGATTGTCTCTGTTTCCATAAACAATTCACTGAAGGGGTTTATCCTAGAACAAGAAAGTCTGGTGCAAGACTGTTGATTTTTTTCCCTTCTTCATCCATGCCTGATGTCCTGGACACACATTCTTTCCACTGCTCCATAACTAGATGCGGTTTTGGGTTTTTTTTAAGGACTTGAAGGACTAATGCTGCCCTCTTTAAGTTCTTTAGTAGGTGGTTTGGCTTTTCTTATTATTTTAGAAAGAGAATGGCTGTACCTGATTTCCAGTGGGAATTTACTTACTAGGCTATTGTAGCTAATTAAAAGTAACTGATGACCCTGATGGTGGTCTCAGTATTTAGAGTGTGTATCTAAAATATAGGGCTGACATAGGATGGGAATGGGACAGTAGAATAAACTTCCAAGAATAGAGTGCCCAGATAAACAGCTACCACTACTGGGTTCAGGGTCAACTTCGTAACTTATTAATGACCTGTCCTGGGCTGTTCTACTAGGCACTGTGCGAATGCCAGTCCAGGCAGAGCCCTGGAGGGCTGGCAGCTGGCCTAGGGTTGTTTCCTTATGTAATGATAATAATGCAATCTCCTTGAATTGTCAGTCCTAAGTGTTTAGGCTACGTTTTTGACTCTTCCCTTGCCCCAGGTTTGTGTGGCAGATGTTCCTAAAAACAAACAGACACACAGTCCAGTGGCTAGTTCTCCATTTGACAGTAGCAAAGGAGGTGGAAAAGCAGCGACACAGCTGTGAGATGCACACAGATTTTGAAGGGGTCATGCTGACTCGGGGTTTGGAAAGGAAAAAGTTGGTCAAAGCACTCCTGAGGACATCTGCTGCAGCCTCTGCTGTGGAAGAGCTGACAGGCTCTAGGCACCGTGGCTGCATGAGCCTTGAGAGCTCCTTGTTGCCACAGCTTGTTTAGATGTGACTTCTATTTGCCTGTTTTCTTTCCCTGATGAAGTAGGTAGAAGATCATCCCACCAACTTCGTGATCTTAAGATGGGGAGGAAATTGTAGCGTCAAAAGGTGCCAGCTACCTCTGGGAAGAACGTTAACTTACTGAAAATTGGCATATTTCTTCATGATCTTGTGCTGGGGTTTGTCCGCACTTCCTTTGTACCTGACCTTGGAAGTCTGTTTTCTGTCCACTTGTCATTTACATAATCCTCCTTTTTGGCTCTTGTTTTCAGGTGACCTTCTTGTTTGTGCCCACTTTTAACAAAGTACATAAGCCAGTAACAGCCGATCACGTGCTGTTGGGCTGCCTGGTGATCAGGTGTGTGTGCCTGTGGGCCTAACTTCAGTGAGAAGCGTGCCGGAAAAGGATGGGGAGTGCCTGTGTTTGGCTCTTTCTCTGATAAGACTTGAAACAGTCAGGGTTCATTGGCTGCTGGAGGTGATTTTAATCACTAACTCACTCCTTTATCCTGCTGGGGACTCAAAGGAGGCTGTTTTTGTGTGCAGGTGGTGTAAAGGAAGGTAAGGCTTTGACCTAGTACGTCCCCTAGCTCCTGTGTTTCTGATGGAGCTCATACAACGGATTATTTGCCTCATCGTTGCTAAGGACAAAGGTTTCCTGCTGGGACAGTTGAGCTGTGATTGTTGAGAGCAAAAGCTCTGTTAGATAGCTCCAAGCACTCCACTCGTCACAGCTAGCTTTTCAAGTGGGCAAAGTAACATGCTTAGCATCTCAAGAAAGCGGTACCAAGTTGTCTGTGCTCCTAGAGTTTAGGCAGCAGCTGCTTTGCTCTGACTCTTGGTTCTTTTCCCTGTCCCCTGGCCAGTCTAAGCTCCTGAGTGCTAGCTGGAGAGGATCTCCTGCGGCTATAGTCCTGACATGACATGCCAGTAATTTCCATCTGCCTGAGATCTTCAGGGCTGTTGCAGCTGCTGTGGCTTTTTGGACCCTGCTTGTATATGGGGGCTTCAGCTGTTCGGTCCTTAGTACCCTTTCCGCTGAAGTGTTAAAACAAAATGTTGTAGTTCCAAGATCAGCACACTAGCCGTGAGCCCTGCAGCCTGGCTGTAGGACCTTGCCTTCCTCCTGCTTGGCTCTCCCTCAGCAGAAGCTGACCTGCAGCCCAAGAGAGGTGGCTGGCGGGGGCCTGCCTGTCCCCTTTGCTTCTACTCTACTGGGCATTGCCCTGGAGGAGGAGCTTTGGGTTGCTTCTCCCAAAGGGATCACAAAAGAAAAGTGGAGGGGAAGTGCTTCTTATGCCACACAAAAACCTTGTTGCACACTTGGAACTGTGGCACTGCTGTGTAGACGACTGAAATGACCACTTAGTGAGCCTGTCAGGCTTCACCCGTTCTTGGGGGCAGGAATGTGTGTTTGACTATGTATATTTTGGGCCTTGTTCTGCACAAGCTGCTGCTGATGGCAGCAAGGACGGAAGGGTCAGGCCTCCACCCTGCATGGCCTCTCCGGGCAGTCAGAACCAGTGACTAGCTACACTGAGCCGTTCTTCTGTCTAAAGGCAGTGTCCTTCAGTAGCAAGCTGCCCATAAGAACGCGATGAGGAAAGCCACGCACGTGTGAGGATGTAAAAGGGGAAAAAGGATGGCAATCTTGACAACAGGAATTAATTTTCCCTCCAGCACAATTGTGCAAGAAGAGATGGTATCACAGATGAGAGCTCCTGCTGCGCTTCTCTTGTGAGGAATATCTCCAGCCTCCCTGATTTGACCAGCTTGGTTAACCTCATCACAGATTTGGAATCTGCTGCTTTTCAAATTGCTGTATGCACAGCAATAGTATTTTGGGGTTATGGTGTTGGTTTTGCCTGTCAGGAGACTGTAAAAGTTATGTGGACTTGGAGATGTGAAAGCTGTGTCTGCTCTCTGTGGCTGTCTAGTGCACACCCTGGATGTGCAATTGCACGGCAGGGTATGTTTGTGTGTGAACATACATGTTTGGGGCAAGAATTAGCTGGTATGAGAAAAAAGGTTTGGTGCTGGAGTGAATCCCTACTCTGACCATGCCGGCACCTTCTCAGTCTGTCAGTGTGCTGTCAAGGCTTTTGACCGTTCCTCCTTGCTGTGGCTCACCCCTGCGGCTCTTCTGAGGCCATGGCTGTGCTGCAGCCTATGGCATGGGGCTTGGGAGACCTTTATGTAGTGTTCTAGGCTGAGCTACCTGTTAGAGTGAGTTCAAGCACCAACATCTGCCCAGGATCCTGGACAACTTGTGTAGTAGCATGGACACTGATGGGGCCTGTGACTTGCTGCTGTGGGCCCTCAAGCCAGCAACGTCAAAGTTGTCACAGGACACGTGTAGAACTTAGCCTGTGCCCTTGGGTTGCAGCGAAGGCACAGAATGTAGCCCTAGTTTGATTTCTCTGGGGAAGGACAAGTCTCCTGTTGAATACTGGCTAACATGATGAAATGAGCTTGCTGAGATAAGGGTGTTCTTCATCTGTATGCTTTCTCTCCTTGCTCTCAGGAAAGAAAGCAGTGATGGATTCTAGCCCATTCCTATCAGAGGCCAACGCAGAAAGAATTGTGAGAACGTTGTGCAAGGTCCGGGGAGCAGCACTGAAGCTGGGACAGATGTTAAGCATTCAAGGTAAGTGGTAACAGGTCCTCAGCTATCTTCAATGCTGCCAGGTGGGCAGTTGATTTCTTGAGATACATGGTCAGTTGCCTGGAATCAGTCAGTGTCAAGTGAATTTGGAGAGACTAGTCAAGTGGCTTTCTCATGCGAGAGCAGCGTTGGAGGTATGTTTGAGTTCAGTCTAACGCCAGTATGAAATTACTGATGTGTGTGCTATATACTACCACTTCCCCAATGTCCCTGTTGTGACAGGCAGACCACTGAAACTGGTTGAAAATAAGGTGACACTGTGAATTTTAATGCCTGTCTTAAAACCAATCGAGAAACATAGCTGTATCACCCTCTACGTGCAGGTGTCCTCCTATAAAGGAGGATGACAGCTACAAGAACATGATGCTGTTCTTTGCTCACCAAAAGTGGTCAAGGTTATGTCCACAGTCCTCTCCCATTATAGCAACCTGTTTGTGGTCTACGTGCTTTGCTGGCACTGAAGCGTTGCTGGAAAGGCCAGTACAGCTGATTATCTTATCAGGTATGAAACACTTGTTTTCATCTTGAGGAGGCTTCAAACTGGTACTTACTGTCAGGCTCTGAGGTCAGTGACTGCAAGTGAAGAAGGCGTGAGTGACATCAGTGTTTGCACTGAACTGTGAGGTTACTCCCAGGAGATGGCAGGTATGCTCAATTCAGACCTTATCTGGACCTTATCCACCTTGCCTTCCTGCGCAGCTCGATAGGGAAGGAAAGAACGAGCCAAAAATAGCTGTTATGCTTGTCTGGAAATAGCTTTCAAGATGTCACTGAAATCGAGTCAGTGTCCGAGTGTTTGAAGTACTTGGGCTGCTTGGCTTGTGCTTCTGCTGGAATTTTTGTAGGTGTTGACCGCTGAGGCTGGATCTAGTATTGAATAACTTGGGTTAGCCGATAAAGCAAGACGAGCTCCCTGTTTCAGAGAGCCCTGATTGTGGTATTTATTGTTCTTCATTTGTTAATCGCTTGTTTTAGGTGTGTGCCAGGCTGATGGCAACATGGGAGGCAGCAGCTGCTGCTGCCATGTTAAAGGCTGCCACCTATGTGCTTTTCTCACCCTCTAGAAACTGCCAGGTGCCAAAGACACCTTCGCAGTGCAGATCCAGGAGGAGCTCTTGCGCTCCTTGCTTTCTGTGGCCAGTGCCTTTGGTATGTGAGGTGAGCCGTGTCTGGAAATCGGCTCTGAAGTTACCTTGTCTACTGTAGGTGCAGATTAATTTAAAATTCTTAAGACACTATTGAAGTGCACCTGATGAGTGCCCAGAGCCTGGTCACAGCTGCCCTAGGCTTGGATGTGAGGAAAGAGCTGTGAAAGGCCAGCTCTGAGAAGCAGAAATGCTCTGGAATTTTGTCACTTGCCTGCTGTCTTCTAAAGTTACTGAGCTTTGGCAGGAGTGACAAACACTTGCTGATTGACTTCACTTTGCTGTCAAGAACATACAGGCCTCTAGCAGCCTCAGTGGTTGCTAAAGCCCTCGTTTGACTCTGGTGACAAGTGCACGGAGCGCAGCAATGCCTGGCGAGAACACAGCCCCCTGGTGACCTTGCTGAGGGACAGCTGTGGTGAGGTAAGTTAGGCACTTCCAGCAGTGCGGAGCAGCCAGTTCTTGGGCTGGCTGTTTGGACAGGAGAGTTTCACGCAGTTCCTGCCGCTTCATGGGCTTCTCTGTGGCCTGGTGAGTTTGAATTGGCCTCTTCCATTAACAGGGATGTCTGGTAGTTGAACGTAGCTCTGTGCTGCCTTGTCCTCCTGCAGCTGAGCACCTGTGAGCTAAAGCAGCCGCAAGTTCCAAAGCAGTGTTCTCAAACCCTGCTGTCTGCTTTTGGGAGGCAGTGGATTTATGAGGGATGCACATTCTTGAAGGTCATGCACAGAAAAGATGCCAGGGGCCCCAAATCATCCTGCTTTCTGGTACGTGTGCTCTGGAAGACATTGGAAAGGCAGCTGCGTTTGCCGGTTGAGCGTGCCCTGCCTTGACTCTTGCTGTGAGTTTCGTTCCGGTAAGGCCTCATCATTTTACCACAAAGACGTATAACCTTATTCATCAGCGTGTTGTAAGCCTCATTTTGTCAGAGCTGCGTCTGCAGCATGACTGATTTTTAACGTTGCTGCTGAGTTTCTGTACAGTCAGTCTGGACTTGCAGGTTTCTTGGCTAATTGGCCTTGTGCTCGTGAGCAAAGCAGTGGTGGTCAAGCAGCCCCAATTAAGAATGTCCTCTCAGACTAAAGGTTAAAATACCTTGTGAGGTTTTTTGGATGTCAGCAATAAGCAAAATAACAGAAATTGATCCTAAATGCCTGTGGCAGACCCTGACACATTCTTAGGAGCAGGAGTCACGTTCAGTGAGGTCCATCCCTTTCTGCACAGTCATCCTCGGAGGTGCAGGTTATCACGTTGGAGCATGGCAGCTCGTACTTTCATCCACCCCCGAGAGCAGTGTTGATATTGTTCAGAGGCCTGACAGTGATACACCGTTGATGACAGAGCAGAAATTTCTGTCAGTGTTTGGAAAGTGCGCTCAGATGCAGTGTCCGCCCTTCTTGCAGGGTTATAACATCACAGCAGGAGTTTTTCTTGTTGCTCCTGCAAAGCCTCTTCATCTCTGACAGAGTGTGAGCTCCTTTTAAAAACTCCTGTTGATTCTGCAGTGGGGTTTTGTTAGTACTTTTAAATGCTGCTCATGACTTTAGTGACAATTTCTAAACAATACTGAATGTTAATGTCACGTCTCTGCATTATGTAACCTTTTCTTTCTGTTTTGCCGCCCCCTTCCACCCCTCTTCCCAGGACAGTGCTCTTAAGGTAACTGTTTCTTGTTTCCTGGGTTAGATTTGCAGTTGTACCTGCATCTGTAAATGCAGAGGAATGGCAGATTTTGTAAGTTTGCAGATCACACCAAGCTGGGCAGGAGTGTTGATCTCCTTGAAGGTCTGGAGGCTCTAGAGAGGGATCTGGACACGCTGAATCCATGGGCCGAGGCCAGTGGTCTGAGGTTCAACAAGGCCAAGTGCTGGGTCCTGCACATGGGTCACAACACCCCCCTGCAACGCTACGGGCTTGGGGAGGAGCGGCTGGAAAGCTGCACAGTGGAAAAGGAACTGGGGGCACTGGTTAACAGCAGCTGAATATGAGCCAGCAGTGTGCCCAGGTGGCCCAGAAGGCCAACAGCATCCTGGCTTGTATCAGTGCGGCCAGTAGGGAAGGGATTGTCCCCCTGTACTTGGCACTGGTCAGGCCGCACCTCAAATACTGTGTCCAGTTTTGGGCTCCTCTCTACAAGAAGGTCACTACAAGAAGTGATGGAGCACACCCAAAGAAAGGCCATGAAGCTGGTGAAGGGTCTGAGGCACAAGTCCTGTGAGGAACAGCTGAGGGAACTGGGGTTGTTCTGTCTGGAGAAAAGGAGGCTCAGGGGAGACCTTATCACACTCTACAACTGCTTGAAAGGAGGTTGTAGTGAGGTGAGGGTCAGTCTGTTCTCCCAAGTAACAAGTAACAGTCAAGAAGAAACAGTTTCAAGTTGCTCCAGGGGAGGTTTAGTTTGGATATTAAGAAAAATTTCTTCACCAAAAGGGTTGTGAAGCATTGGAACAAGCTGTCCGGGGAAGTGGTGGAGTCACCTTCCCTGGAGGTGGTTAAGAGGCGTGTAGATGTGGTGCTGAGAGACATGGTTTAGCAGTGACTTGGCAATGCTGGGTTAGTGGTTGGACTTGATCTCAAAGTCTCAGCACTTAGTTCTCAGCACTAAGGCTGTTGGCAGAGCAGCAGGTAAACTTAATTCCTCCATAATCCTTCATGAAATGAAAAGTTTGCCGGAACTGGTGGCTTTTCTCTGAGCTGTTGTAGAAGTCTTTGCTCAAAGGAGAGGACTAATCTTTCAAGATGCCCCTACCCTTCCTCTTTCTTAGGAGTGTAAATATTTGCTTGCTAAATCCTTAAAATAACTTACTTTTGGCTCAGCTGTGTTTGCTGCCCACTTGCAGTTGCTCTGCATTTGGGTAGTTGTTTACAGTAGCAGATGCCGAATCGTGATTTCTTTAAGAGTTCATACTTGCCGAAGTGGTGCTTAGTGCTCTTGGGTAGGTGCTGCTCCTTAGAATGAACTGGATTAACCCACCCTACGAATCTGGGAGTGTGGGGATGACTCTCCAGAGGGTTCCTGCTGTGACCTGTGCTTCCATGATGCAGTGTCCTCTCCTAGACCTGAATGCTGTAGAAGACAGGCTGGCGGATGACGTAGGCTCGTGCAGAGCACCCTGCTCTTGGGTTTGTGCAACTGCCATCGTGCCTTCGCGTGGTGCGGAGCTGCCCACTGCTCTCAGCAGTGCTGCTGGACAAAGCCGGACAGCACTGTGACAACTCTGATTCCAAAGCATAAAAAGTTTCTCAGTAGGCTTTCCTCTGCATTCATACTTCGTCCTTCCCTTGGTGATGGGGAAGGTGTGCACAGAAGCTGTCTCCTGCCCCAGCAGGAGGCTAGCTTAAGGGGGTGTTTGGGTGACAGGAAGGTTTTTGCAAGAGTGAAAAGGAAGGAATAGTTTTTTCCTTTATTTTGCCACTTTTGCACAGGACTTCTGTTTGTCTCATCTCTAAAGGTGCGATGCCTCAGGTGCTGCTTCTGGGTATGGAGAGTTTCTGAATGAGAACCATTCCCAAAACCTCCACTGGAGTGTGCTTGGGGCAGGACAGCCTGGCCTGTCTGAATGCAGGTGCTTGTTTCTTTGTGTGCTGAAGAAGAACTGGAGAACTCAGAGCCGTGTGCTTTTTTTCTTGACAGATGATGCCTTCATTAACCCCCATCTCCAGAGGATTTTTGAACGTGTACGTCAGAGTGCTGACTTCATGCCGATAAAGCAAGTGATGGTGAGGAATATTCCTGCCTGCGTATTGGGAAGGAGGGACAATAAATGTCACCTGTGACATACCCCAGTAAGGGAGGTGGATGGGGATTTTGAAGAGAGTTCTTTCAATAAATATTGCATATTTTCAGTTGTCATCTGATTTCTTATCTCAGTTGCGTGCTGACTTTTCTCCCCAAAACATTGAAGCTCAGCTCTAGACAGAGGGAGACATGTTTTTATGTCTGAAGACTATGCTGACGGAACAGGATGCTGCATACAATTAGGATTACAGAGTCTTGTTGAACGTTGCCTCCTCTCCTGCTCAGTCTCTTTCTCATGGATGTTAAGCCAGTATCGAGAAGTGCCTACAGCCCATTGTAGAAACAGCCTTACAAGCCCTAGTCTGATGGAAGATTAACAGCAACTTTGTCCTTAGCTTTTTGGTTGAATCTAACTCACCATCACAAAGAGCTAGAGTGAAGCAAACAAACTTTGCTTTCCCCAATGTACACAGTCTCTCTTTCTCTTTACTTCCCTTTGTAAATTAAGACGTGAAGGGTGATGTGAAAGGCATTTCCAACCTACTTATCTTATGAAAGACACTGAGCAGAGCCAGTACTTAAATATGGCAGTCTGGCAGTGTAGCAAAAAAGCTGTTAAAGTAGCCTGTGATGTTTAATTGTCAGTATTGCCTTAGAGAGTCACCTGTGCGAGCCTGGGTTGCTTCTGTTCAGCTTGGCAGCATGGCGAAAGAGGAGAAATACTCCTTGCTCGCTTCCTGGAAGATAACAAGTGGCACCAAAAAGGGGACGCTTGTCTTGCTAAGGTAGTGGTGTTTGTGCTCGAGGTCTCTGCTCTTTAGGCTAGAGCTATAGAGCTCCACGCAGATCTGATCAGCACCGGAGAAGCACTGCTGGCTGGGCCATTCCTCACAGTGGTGTGCAACGATGAGGAAGGGAGGACAATCTAGAAGGCAGAGTGTAGGTACTCAGAACTACTATAGGCTGTGTGAGGCACCTTAGCAGAATGTGATTCTCAGTAGGGAAAATCTTAAATCTTTGCTTCTCAAACCCTGATGCTTTTTCTGTTTGTAGAAAACTCTCAACAATGATCTTGGCCCCAACTGGAGGGATAAACTGGAGTCCTTTGAAGAACGACCCTTTGCTGCTGCTTCAATTGGTCAGGTTCACCTGGCACGCTTGAAAAATGGGAAGGAAGTTGCCATGAAAATCCAGGTGGGCTTTACAGACCAGCCTTGTCGCTTGCCTGTGTCCCATAGGACAGTGGAGCTGCATAAGTATGTTTACTAGAAAGATAAGAAGCATTTTAATGCAAACGAGAATTTGGGTTTGGCGATACCTTACCTAGTACAAGCAGAGGGGAAAGACAGAAAAGGTTTTGCAGCTTGAGCCAGCCTCTGACTCCAGATGAGTGGGAGATGTCTCGTAGACATGTCGCTGCAGTGTAGGGATAGTGGTGGTGAGGGACTGCTTGTACTTTTTTTAGGGCTGTGTGTGAGGGTCCTCCCTGCTCCATAGCTCAGTCTCCTCTCTGGGATGTGCACATGCTACGTGCCCCTTTCTGGCCACAGCTCAGAGGTTAAAGACGTTTTACATGACAAGCAGGCACTGATTGTTGAGCAGTGGCAGTCTGACAATACAAAGAGGTATTCACCAGCTCACACGAAAGCCGTCGGCAACTTCAAGCAGGTATTTCTAACAGAATTAAGTTCTAGAGCTGAAACTCCTTGTACAGTTGGTTGATAATCCAAAGGAGTGAGGTCCCTTGCTGACTGAGCAGGGTCCCAGGCAGAGCTGGCCAGATGGCTGGTGTTTTTTGTAAAGTGGGGAGACTTTAGATGATATGGGTGGGTACTGGTGTCTCCTTCTCAAGCCATTTGTGTCCAAAGTACTCTCTGAAGTTAGGCCAAGGTAAAAGCAATGGAAAGTTAACCCTGTAGCATCAGTGCATATTCTGCTCCACAGCAGTATAGGCTGGTTCCCTTCTTGACAGACGAGGTGAGAAAGGAGGCACCTTTGCCAGGACTGGCCTGGGGTCCCACGACTTACCCTGCTGCTATGTATGAGATGCTCTGGGGCTGTCAGTGGCAGGTGCTTCCAGCACGTGGTAGGGAAATGACTGACTGCCATCTCTGTTGCGAGAATTGTGTCTGAAAACCTCTTGTGGTAGAAGGGTCCCTGTCAGAGGACGTGAACAGGCCCTTCTGGCTGCAAGGAGCTGCATCTTAGCTTCTCTGTCTGTCCTCTGTTTCAGACGCTGTGCTTTAAATAAGCTTTTAGAGTAGAGGTGTGTGGCTCAGGTATGCCCGGGCTCGTGGCCAGGCTGTAGGTGGCAGTGCTGTGGGGTCAGTGGATGTTGATCTGGAAGGCATTTTTATCCGGCTAATCTCAACGCTGCCCTCTTCCATTCTGTCCTGCAGTACCCTGGAGTTGCCCAGAGCATCAACAGTGATGTGAACAACCTGATGGCCGTCCTGAACATGAGCAATATTCTCCCTGAAGGTAAAAAGACAGAGGCCCTTGGCAGGCCCTGTGTTCCCACTGGCACACGTTGAGTTCTGCCAGCCCCTTCCCAGCAGCACGTTGTGTATGTCTCTCTAAAGACTGGAGGGAGGAAACAGCCTCAAGGAAACAGTAAAAAGACTTAAGAACTGCGAAGTCTGCCCAGGAGCAGATCTCCCGCAGAAAGTGGGAGAGGTAGAGGATGTGCAGTAGGTGCAGGGCCAACTTGGGGAGCCATGCTCTGCTCCCCTCTACTGCTGCAGAGCTGCCACTGCCTTTGCTGGGCATGTGCCTGCTCCAATATCTACTCTGTGGGGTGGGCACTGCACCCGTGTTGTGTTTTTCTTGCCCACGAGTAACGTGCACTAGTCTCTGTGTGCCATTTATAGTGAAGGACCCGTAGGGACTCCTGGCAAAGTGTGAAGTGTCTGGGTATACTCACTCTTGATGGCTTTTTTCATGGAGCGTGGGCAGTGTTCAGGTTAGGTAGTCTTCCTTCATCTGTGATTTTCGGGTATATTTGACAGAACTCTTCTTCTCCTTGTTTCCTGTAGCCCTTCATGGCTGCCATTCTCTGCTCTTCCCAGTTGTTCTCTGTTCTTCCCAGTCAGAGTTGTGGAGGTGTGCAGAACTGTCAGAGCTTGCTCACTGTCCCAGCACATGCCTAAGTCTCTTTTCCCACAAGGAACGCAGCACTTGCTGCTCCTTTTTTCCAAATACCTGCCTGCAGCAGCTGTAAATCTTGGTGGGACTGTACAAATGCCGCTTTAAAATCGGGCTGGGTGCTGCCAAATCCTGTGACTGTTTTCTGTGGTGGCTGGGCAGGGCCCTGCAGAGGTTGCTGCACTCCCAGCCACATCTGGCCAAAGAAGTAGATTGGTTTTCCAGCTCCAAGACAGAGAAGACTGGACTGGGTGACTCAGGCCATGTCTGTGTGCTGCTGCGGTTCACTATCCTAGTCATGCTGTTCCTGCCTGGCTGTTTCTGCTTCCAGTTGCAGGCTATTATGGTTTGGAGCCTTTTTTGCTGCTCTTGTCCAGTCTAGTGTTTGGGTGCTTCTAGTCCTTGGCGTGTCTCTGCACAGCCATGCCAATACTCAGGAGCTGACAGCTTGGGCTGTGGGGTGGGAGCCGGGGGAGGATGGAGCCCTACATACAAGAACGGTGTGGATGCACCTTGCTTTAGGCGCAGCTGCGTAGCCTTGGCCCAGATTACCGGCAGAACCTGTATCTAGTTGGAAATAAACTTTGGCTCTCTGGGGCCTCTCATACTCTTCAGCTCAGGGTTGTCTGGATAGCAGGTTGCTCCTCAGCTCGGGAAAGCTTAGCCTGAGGGGCTCCTTTCATCTAAGGCTGCTCTCTTCTCTGCTCTTTGGCTTTCAGGTTTGTTCCCTGAGCATTTGATCGAAGTCATGAGCAGAGAGCTGGCCCTGGAGTGTGACTACCAGAGAGAAGCTGACTGTGCAAGGAAATTCCAGTATGTTCACACCATTGCCTTCAACCCCTCCCATCTGTGTGTGTGTGAAATGCAGGAGAGGTTGCCTAATTTCAGGGAGAGTGGGGAGATGAATGCCATGCCCTGGGATGCAGCACAGGGGAAGAGTGAGTGTTTGTGGCCTGAGCTGTCTGCTAGAATTACTGCCCTGTCTCAGCCAGGCATTTTCAGCCAGCTGAAAACGTGACGCTGATGCTGAAGCCTGGGGATGACGCAGGTGGCTGCAATCTCCGCTCCTTCAGCATGTGCCCGTCTTACCACACACGGAGGTCCGGCAGGAACTCTGGAGGCCAGGCTGCGCTGCTGTTCTGTGTACTCTTACGGCAGCCTGTTGTGAGCTGCTCCCATCCTTTGGTCTAGGAGGTTTTTCAGTTCAGCCCTCTTACAGCGATGACCACCGCCAGCACTGCCTGCTCCCTTGTGTTGCCTTGGCAGTGAGGACCAGAGTGTTTTTATGTGAAGGCTGGATGAGGGAGAGCTGCTGGAGGCTGGATGCCCCTCCAGTCCCTCAGCAGAACTGCCCCTGTGCCCCCCTTGAAAAGGCCTGTTCAATCCATGTGTGCGGTCTGGTCCTGAAGTGGGGTGAGCAGAGGAGCCCAGTGCTCCTTCATGTACCGGCCTGGAGCCCTCCTAATGTCACTGCTCTGGCAGGAGATGTGACCTTAGGAGCTGGCATCAGCTGTAAGTCACTGATGTAGTTTCTGGTGACTTGATCTCTACTGTAAGTGCTGAGGAAAACAGCTCCTGGCAGCCACAGCCAGGGTGCGGGGCGAGGTGGTGTGAAGGGGCTGTGCTGTGTGAGGTGTTGGGGAGGGGCCTGACTGCTTTCAGGGCTCCTAACCTTTTCCTCTCCTGTCTCCGTCCCCTAGGGAGCTGCTGAAAGACCACCCCTTCTTTTATGTCCCAAGAGTAGTGGACGAGCTGTGCAGCAAGCATGTCCTGACCACAGAGCTGGTGTCTGGCTTCCCCTTGGATCAAGCCGTAGGGCTGAGCCAGGAGATTCGAAATGAGGTACTGCGGGCTGCTCTTCCTTCTCGCCTCGCTCAGAGCAGTGTGCTCAGCCTGCCTGGTGGCTGGAAGACCAGGGGATGCTTTCTGGAAGGGCAAACCCTGAGCAGTGCTGGAGTTGGGCACTGCCTGGAGCCTCTCGGAAGGTTTCTGTGTGGGGAATCTGGCAATGGTGCT
>NW_010403505.1:39001-42740 GCF_000710305.1 Buceros rhinoceros silvestris
GCTGGTCTAGGACTTGCAGGTGCCAACCTTCAGCTGGGAGGGGTTGGAGAGGATGAATGGCAAGGTGCCCGAGGGGGAGGCGGCCTAGCTGTGTAACTCCTAGACACCCTCTTTCTGATGACCTTCAGTTTGGGAGAGATTATCAGGTAGGGGAGGAGGGTCCTATTGTGCAGCTGCTCTCTGGGCAGGAGTGCAGAATCATCTCGGTGCAAGTGGTTGGGTGTCATCTCCTCCTGTGGGACTGACCTGTGCTGCGCAGGGCTGCTGGAAAAGAATCTCTTAGTAAACAGGAGTGGGGGATGAGGGGATGGGTAGGCGTTGGTGCTGAATATAGCAAGGGTTGGAGGGCTGTGGTGGGACAAACAGCTGCTCTAGTAGCAGAAATAACTGCCCTGGTATTTGGGGGTTTTTTTTTTGTCTCGATGTGAGTTGTCAGCTGTTAACAGGTCACGAGGGCAGAGGGCAGAGTATGTCCTTCTAGATAAACGAATCTCAGCATCATATTGGACTTGAAGCTATGCCAGAGTTGGCTGCCTGTGACCCCTGAGTTGTCTTGTCTTTGCGCTTGTCCCCTCTGACGAGTTGCTGTTATCATCGGGGTGGCTTTTAAAAGGCTGTGGGGTGAAGTGTTGCTGCAGGAGCAGCCCTTCTTTGCTGTAAGTGACTGGCCTGGCTGACCCACAGCCGTCTGACCCCGATGGCAGTGTCCCGTAGCAGGGTCTGGCTTGCATTCCCTGCTCTGCTCCCTCTTTCTTGGATATGATGTTTCACTCAGCTTTGCTGATGCTGAAGGTCAGAGGCTGCAGCTTAAATACGCGCACAGAAAAGCTCTGCTGTAGGATGTAATTCGGCAGTGGGCTGTTTGGGACTGCTACTCTTGCTTCCCCTGTGCCCATCAGTCCCAAGCTGCAGGGCTGCTGCTCCTCCCTCACGCCAAGTCAGTGCTGAGTCCAGCAGAAGACTTGGCTGAGGAATACGTGGCGGGTGTGTGTATCCAGTGAAGACTCCTCTCTGTGAGGGTTTGGTCCTACCTCTGTTGCTCAGCAGCTTTACGGGAGGAGACTCTCCTCTTTGGCTTCTTTGGGCCCTTAGCTTAAAATGCCTTGGAACTGCATCTCACTTCTCCTGAGCTGCATTGGTTTCATTTTGGCCAGGGTCCTGCAGAACTTTCCACTAAGGTAGGCTGTAACACTCTACTGGCCGCCTCCACCTGTGCTTCAGGATCCCTCTTTGCACTGTGAAGGTGTTCCTTTGCTCTCAAAGCAACAACCAAGTATGTAGTCAAAGCTGAGAAGGTAAAAGGCAGGATCAGGACATTGGTAACACATGCAGCTGGAAGACCCCCTGCAGCCTGCTGTTCTCAGCTGCCAGGTACAGGGTGGCAGTCTTTCTGGAGGCACATCCAGGGGCCGACAGGAACTACAGTTCAGGCAGTTGTAAAACCTGCATGGTATTCATGCTGTCTGCTAAGGTGTGGGCTGGGAGCTGCTGAGACGTGCTCCCTCAAATCTTCAGGAGTTTTGCAGATGGTTCCTGCCAGTGTGCTGATGTGTTCCCTGTTTGCTAATGCCTGCTGTAAAGTAGGGCTTGCTGCCCTCCTGACTTGCTTCTTTCTCTCCTCGCTTTTCAAGATCTGTCACAACATCCTGGTCCTGTGTCTGCGGGAGCTGTTTGAGTTCAGGTACATGCAGACTGACCCAAACTGGTCCAACTTCTTCTATGACCCACAGCTGCACAAGGTAAGCCCAAGCACCTGCTGTTCTGCCACTACAAGAGCTAGTTTTCACCAGCTTTTGATTATTCCCCACTCCCAGAGTTTAACGAGCCCTTACTGAGATTTTCTCGGGTTCCTGTCCTTGAGCTATGGGCAAGTAGGACAGTGAAACCTGTCCCTTTGCCACTTGTCCTCACTTGGTCTGGGTAGGAGAGCAGGGCTCCTGGCTGGCTACCTGTCTTTGACCTTAGATCCAGTCACAGCTACTTCCTTAGCCTCGGGGTCTGCTTTGAAGCTGGTCAGTGGGATGTTGCAGCTGGCAGAGCTCACCAAGGCACGTCTGAGCCAAGGACTCTCTAGCTGAATGGTCTTGTCTTGTGCTGTGCTGAAGATAAAGACGGCGATTGCAGGTGTCCTGCTTGTTGGTTTGGCTACTTGCTTGTGCCCAGGAGGTCATGTGGAATTGCTCATTTGTCCCTGAGGCATGCCTCTCTGCTGTCTACGGGCACCAACATTTGTGTGCCACTGGCGGGCAATAAAGGAGTTAGGGGGAAGCTGAGCTGCCGTGGAAAGGCACTCAGTCTTCAACAGCACTATCTTCTGAAGGTCAGGCTCTACTCGAGTGGTTGACACTGGCATACAGGTGGGTTTGTCCATTTCCAGGTGGCCCTGCTGGACTTTGGAGCAACGCGAGGGTTCGATTACAAGTTCATTGATGTCTACATAGAGGTGAGGACGTGCACTGTGTCCTGGAGTGCTGAACTGGGGGTGTTATTTGCAAAATTACACTTGTCTCTTAGCTGTATCACTTTGTACTTGAAACTGCTTTGGGTGTGGAGGGAAGCGGGGCTGAGGGCAAGAGAGTCTCTGCTCCTTTTTCATCCTTTAGCAGAGGCATGTCTGCTGCAAGCCTCTGGCTGTCTGGGTTTGGATGTTTAAATTGCTTGACAAACGTGGAGAGCTGTAATGCTGCTTACTGGGAGACTTGGGCAGCAGAGTGCAGCAGAGTGCATCAGAGCACTCGGAATTCAGTGGATTTGGTACGTGCGTGTGCAGGAATTGCCTGTCCTCTTCACTGTCTCTTCCTGTGATTTCTAGCTGGGTTACAGACTGATACATTTATGTCAAGGCTTATGTACTTTGTGATCACCGTGTTCTGCACTTGATAAATCAAGCTGCAGAGGCCAATGGATGTCACCTAAAGCTTCTCACAGTTGGCTCTACTATTTTTGTAGAGGGGCTGATACCTGAAGCTGGTTTTGATGTTCCTTACATTCCCTGGGCTATGTGTGGCCCTGTGGAAAGAGTATTGGAGAGCCAGCAGCTGTATCTTTTTGCCAGCAGCTCTGAAACTGGCCAACGTGCAGACTCCTGGAGACAAGGGAAGAGGCAAGGAACTGAGCGGGCAGCGTGCATACCTGTAGCAGTCCAGTATTCAAAACACTTTCCAGTCATCCCCCAGCTCTCCTGAACATGTTCTTCCTATTCAGGTAATCAAGGCAGCTGCTGACATGGACAGAGAGAGAGTACTGAAGAAGTCCATTGAAATGAAATTCCTCACTGGCTATGAAGTCAAGGTATGGAGCAGAAGGGTCTGCTTTTGGTGGTGGCCACGGATAAGTAAGTTTGTTGCACGTCTGTGGACTTGCCCAGAGTTTTTGATGCAACAGAAGCCAATGTCAGTCTGAAAGCCCTGTTGATAAGGATGAAGGAGGAGAGCAAAAAAGGTTTTGGCTTTTGCTCTCTTTTTTGCTTCCTTTTGGGAGTGGGAACAGACGTGATGATACAGCAAGCCCCAAAACCACTGTCCGCCCTTCCCTCCTCCAGCAAGACTGTGCAGGTGGTGATGACTGCTGAAATCAATGGGCACGTGACTGGGCAGATGATTGCGGAAGGTTTAGTTGCTCAAAACTGTATTAACCAAATGTTCATCAGTCTTGCTGGGTGCTGGAGGTGACCTTTGTTGTGGGTATAGCTAGGTATTCCTCCTGAGCTGCTGCTGGTAGTGTTAGCACGTCTCCCGCT
>NW_010403505.1:42885-56212 GCF_000710305.1 Buceros rhinoceros silvestris
CCTCGGTGATTAAAATGGCTAGCGATGTTACTTATACCTCTTTCCTTTTGGGCAGGAAATGGAAGATGCCCACTTAAATGCTGTCCTCATCCTGGGAGAGGCTTTTGCATCTGAGGAACCTTTCGATTTTGGCAGCCAAAGCACCACTGAAAAGATCCATGGTTTAATCCCAGTCATGCTGAAGCATCGGCTTGTCCCTCCACCGGAGGAGACCTACTCTCTTCATCGGAAGATGGGGGGTTCTTTCCTTATCTGCACCAAACTGAAGGCCAAGATTCCCTGCAAAAACATGTTCCAAGAGGCATATAGCAAATATTGGAGCAATAGGGGCAAGAAGCCAGAGGATTAGTAAGAATGAACTATCATGTCGTGTTCTGAGGGCACAGTTCATCTGGGCCTTGCCGAGCGTGTTCTAGCCTCCCATACGTTGCACCTCAGCTCTCCATCCTCTTGAGATGCAGCAGCCTGTGCCCTGGAAGCCAAGTTTCACAAGGACAAAGCTGTTCTTTCATGCTGTACGTGTCCTACACTGAATGCCAGTACAGTCCGCGGCTTGCAGGAAACTATCTTCTTGAGTGCTTCTGTTCTGTTTCAAGGCACCAGCCGACTACCTTGAATGCATTTTTCACGTTGTGATGGTGGCTGCATATTGATTGGGGTTTATAACCACCAGGGGAAGGAGGACAAGAGCGGAATTTAATATTGAAACCTATTTGTAATTCTCCAAAACCCCTTTTTTAAAAACCTTCCCTCTTTCATGCTAAGGTGGAATTCAAGTACTTTTCACACTGTGAATTATAGAATGAAATACTAAGGTGTAGCCTGCCACAGACCCCTTCAGCACCTCCCGCCCATTTTTCTAAGGCAGGTGGTGAGACTCTAAGAACCCTCCTGGATCTTACTGACATCAGTTTAATGCAAGGGGTGTGTGTGTGTACATAGGACGAAGTTTTACGCTTTCTGCCTCTTTTTGGCTCGCAAGCTAAACATAGGAAATATTTTAAAAATCTGAGCGTTGAGTGCCAACCTTTTTTAAACACACATGTACACTTACACAACCCATCTCGGTTCTGGGTGTCAGATATGTAATGAGCAGAGCTGTATCTGAGCACAAGTAGTAGGATTCTTCACTGTCTGGTAGGTACCGGCTTTCCTGAGGGCGAGGTAGATAAGCTACAACTCTGACACCAACTGCTTGCTGGACTCCTAACCAAGAACCCAGTCTGTCTGTCTGTCTCTCTGTTTTCCTGTAACGCAGAACTTATGGCAAGACAGACAAACGTGTTACGTCTCTGAGCATTTCAAGCTTTTGCTGAAATGTCACACATTTAAAACCAGACGCACAGTTTTAAGCTGTTGGAGTCAAGCTAGGAAACTTCCTTTCTTAGTGTTGTTTTTTTTTTTTGTACAAAGCCTGTACCTGTTCAACTTCCTGATTTCAATAAAAAAAGTGCTTGTGCAGTGGGCCTTGTGCCTTCAGTTCTTTCATCTTTGGGTGCAGTAATGGCCAAATGAACCCTATCCCACAGAACAGGATACACAGGAGAAGCTTCCAACTCTCCTCTTGTTGGCAGTTGTTTCATCAAAGAATCGCTACTACCCTTAAAACCATCTGCCTAGGGCCTGTTTATGGCTTTATCTTTCCACTGAAGCCGTGTCACTCGTACTACAGTGATGGTGACAGCTCTGCTGGGAGCCAGAGGGCCATCAGCCTGTCTGGCCATGAAAATCCCTGGTAACAGACTTGCTTTCTTGTTTTCTTTTGCTTTAACCACTCTCTTCCCAGTCTCCCGGACACAAGCCTTTCCTCTGGTGAAGAAAGAGTGGCTGCTGGTGTTGATGCTCACCTGGTGCGGGTGAGGCAGATGATAGATACATGTCCTTATCTGGCACTTGTCGGATATTTAGCAGCAGGCTCAGTTAACACAGCCCAGGGATGCAAGATCTTAAACTTCAGTACTTACTTAAGAAATCTTGACTGCTGACACTTCTGGAGGTAAAGCACAGGAGGAGAATAAAGGGTCTTGCTTAGGAGCGATCTCTGAGAAATAGGAAAAAGGGTTATTTATTTTGTTACCTTATTCCAATATCATAAACATATGAACTGCTTCATTTAAGACTCGGTTGCGAGAGAATCAGTGCTGTTTAATTCAACTAGAAGTACTGGTCAGGTTATTCCTGACCCTTGAGACAAGTGAACTTGGCTGTTCAGTGAAGTAATAATAGTTTTGCATTAAGGTGTTTAACTGTACACTGATTGATAGAGTAACTTCCCTTGTGTTGGGTTCTGGTTGAGTGATAGACATTTATTTGTTCTCCTTTGGATCTAGATTTTGCAGCTGTAAAAACAGTGGAACTGTTTGAGATGTTAAAGGTTAAAAAGCAAAAGTAGAGAAAAGCTGACAAGGGAATTGGATTAGGAGAGCTTCAGAGCAGAATTTCTGAAAAGGAAGTTTCAGAGCCAGTAAGTTCAGAGAACTTGCACAGGTGGCAAAATAAGTCAAAAAAGTGTTATAGTTCACTTTACCAATAGGTGAAACTAGGTGAGATTGGTGTGAGTCTGTCTGTCATGTGACCACAGACCTCCTGTATACTGTGCTGGGGCAGGAGTGTTTTAACTCTGGCAAACATTTCCTTTCCCTTGAGAGAGAAGGTGTTTAAGGATGATGTCAGGCTGAACAATGGACTTGTTTGGCATTTACCTAAAGGACAGCGAATAGCAGAAGGTAAGAAAGTTGTTTATGAGGAGAGTTCACTAGCGGTCTCAGTCCCTGATTCTCCTGACCATTTGTGTATGTTCTAAGAGCATCAATAATTTCTATAGTTTTGTCCGCAGAGATCTGTGACATGAGAACTTGCACGTCAGTGTAACAGCAGTGGAGAAAAGGGGAGCCAGAAGCACTGCGCTCTGGCTTCGTGTCAAAGGAGTCATGACAGGTTACAGTGAGCAGGGACACCTGATTGCTGCCCCCTCTGTACCAGCTAGTGCATTTGTTTGAACTACACACTTCAGTTGAAGCTAAAAACGTTTCTCTGCAGCAGCAGGCTCCTCACCTGTAGAGAAATCCTCTTGTAGAAAGCAGTTCTTTGTTCCACAGGGCAAGCTGGAGGTCCACTCTGCTTCCCTGGAGACAGGGATTTTCCATTCTAAAGAATCAAGAGTCAGGGTACACGTGGGAGCAGTGGTTTTCCTACCTTCTTTCTTTAGTCAGCCTGGCTGCTGTATCGGAACAGACAGCGAATGCTGAGGAGCTGAACAGGAAGGCTAACGTGCAGTTTGCTTTTCTAATGTCCAAATCCCTTGGCAATACAAGGCCCATTTCCCAAGACCTTCACCGCTGGGATGGTGCAGCTGGAACTGTGGGAAATCAGAAATACAGCCCTGACAGTACAAGCGAGAGCACAGGAAAGGGACGCAGTATTTCACAGAACTACAGCAGCTAGGAGAGACCTGCAGTGGCCTAGATGTGATGAGCCCACAGGCTTAAATCCACTGATGCTTGAGAGAGGAGTAGTTTTGACTGAGGGCTCAGAAGTTTCTGAGGAGAAAGGTAGCCTGCGGCCATACCGGAAGGGGGAGGCTCCTGGAGAGGAGTGCTGGCAGCCTTTGGTAGCCTCCGGCTGGCACAGCTAGGACTTGTGCCAACAGGGTAACCCGTGAAGAGGAAGATGTCCCAACAGACAGTTTCTGGTATGAAGAAAATCCCAGGCTCACTTGTGAGGATCTGATGGATGATGTGGCAGGGTCAGGGCACATGAAAAACTTCACAGGTACTGTGAGATGCATCTTCAAGGAAGGTCCATTTGATGCTGGTAACTCAGTGAGAATCCAGCCCCTCACACCAGGGCAGGTGAAACAGTTTATGTGTGGAACATCAGCAGCAGTGACTACAGATACCAACACAGGACAGATTACCGAAGGAAAAGGGCAGGAAAACTGTGGTTGATAGTGCTCAATGTACCTGAAGTATAAGGTGGCTTGACTGAATTTTCAAAAAGATTCTGGTAATTTTTTCTGACAGCTGTTGGAGCTAAAATAATTGTCTCATATTCCTTTCCTTCCCGCTGTGTGTACATGTGTTACAACATGCTGGTTTTGTCTTCAAGAACACCATTACTCCCCTGTCCATTTCCTCAGGGTGGGGAGGAAGGAAAAAAAGACAGAACCGCTGCGTTTCTAACAGTTCCCTGTTTTATTGCAGTACATCAAAGTAGGTTAATATTAAGTGTGTTACCAACATAAAATATTGGTGGAAAGTCATTTTTACATTGTTGACTTTTCCACCTTAAATATTTCTGTGCAAAAGAATCTACATCATTGTTCTGTAGCAGAGAATCTCTTACAATGTCCTCTACAACATTGAGGGCATTAAACAAAAGAGTGAGAAGAGGCAAAAAGCAGAATCTTTCCCCCACACGCACACTTGTCAGCTTTTATACTCTAAAACAAAAAAGTGATTACATCTATGCCATGCAAAACTGTACAATAATATTACAATGAAAAACCTAAAAAACATTTTAAAAATAAATGATATGAAACTGTCATACATAAAAAGGCAGGTATAATTGCTCTGAAATACCAACGCTGCTTTGTTTGTGGATTTCTTCCCTGTGGATGAGACTTTCTTAAACGCAGAATGAAAACAGGTTGTACTGAGCTGCGGCTGGAATGAAAGACAAAGCAGAGTTGGAATTGCGACTGGGAAGCCTGCAGCAGAGCAGTTTCCGGGGGTTTATCAAATACAGTGGGAACACAAAGCACGCAGGAGGGCGCAGCTTGTGTTAGTGCAGAAGGTTGTCCCATTTTCTCCATCGAACTGACTCCTAGTATCAGAAAAACACAGCAGAAGCTACTATGTGCCGCTTTGATTCCCAGACTAAGGCTCAGGAGGTGTGGGTACTTGCACTGCAATAAATTTTACCCTTGCTCTATTAATTCAAAATTAAATAGCGTGTATAAACTTGAAAAAAACCCCCCTTCTACCCAAGAGCATGTTTGTCATTCCGGGTCTGGCCATGCAAGACAATATGGTGCCAGAGTCTGTTCCTCTGTTCCTACTCCAGCTGTTTGGTTTCGGAAGGCTGACACGCTCTGTGAACCAGTCTGGTGCGGTTTCCGATCACTGTGCCTTGCTTTTGGGACTGGTTTGGTATGACGAGCCCCTTAACTTCCCTCTGCCGTGTACCTGAGAATAACACACCTGGCTTGTAATTTACCAGAGTCAAATCAAGGAGAGAACATTCTAGACTTAGTTTTGAAACTCATTAAAATGGGCAAAAATTCGTAACAAGCCACAGCAACTAACGGGGGGGAAAAGAAGCAACTGCACCACAGCCTCAGGACTGACTTTCTGAAACCACCAGCTGTCCTCTGCAGGTCAAAGGCAGCAGAGAACAGAGTACTACAGCCTGGCACTTGGGGCTACGAAATGTGTGAGGAAGCCACGTATCTGTGTGCAGGGGGGGAAACCACGTGCAGGGGAAAACTATTTACCAAGCCTTTTTCATTCTCTCACCTGGACTCCTTAGTAGCTGCCTGAATGTGTTCAGATCCTTTGTTACCATCAAAAAGAGAAAAAGAAATGTGCAAAACCCCAACAGCCCCTATGCTATGTTTAAGCAGTGTCAAAAATGCAAACACCTTCAGTCTCAGCCAAAAGGAAAAAATCAGCTAGATACATACCGTGTACAGAGAACATATGCTACAGTCAGAACTTCAACGGGAGATTTTTGGCTCCCTGGACAAAATGCAGCCCCCTAACTGTGAAGCTGAAGCAAGGCTACAGTGCAGAGCAGCGAACATCAAACCTGAAGAGACAACAACTGTCTTTGAGATGCCAGTCAAGAGTCTTGCAGTTCAAATGACCCCGTGACTTCTCCTAGTCCAAGGAGTATTTAAAAAGGTCAGCTACAGTATGCATGTCTCAGTGTTCATACCAACAACAACAACAAAAGAATGTGGTTTAAAATTGAGCGTATAATCAAATGGTCCCCAAATATATAAAACTGTTCAAGTCCTAGGACAATTTTTCTCTTTTCAAATAAGTGAGTGATGTGGTCATTTGCTTTTCAACTGAGAGAACAGTTGCTGTTTCTCTTTTGAACAATGTGTATCAAAATGCACAGTACCAAAGTAGTGCCTCAGCAGCGTCATCCTAAAGGAGACTACCATGGCTTAGGACTCGTGGTGTACAAACGGCGCGGCCTGTGGAGCGCTCTCCCCCTGGAGCTCAGTTTTGTGACACAGGTGACTTACACACTGCCTGACAATGTCAGGTTTTGATACCAGTGGATTGCAGGCACCGTAATGGAGTCAGCATAGGGGTTTACTTGATGTAATTGTTTGCTGTGTCATGGCTCTTTGGGTTCCATTTCCAGATAAAGCATTAGCTCAACTGCAAAAAAAAAAAAAAAAAAAATCACAAAAAAAATGCTGGGCCCAAAATTTGCTGTGTCATGGCTCTTTGGGTTCCCTTTCCAGAAAAAGCATTAGCTCAACGGCAAAAAAAAAAAAAAAAAAAAAATCCACAAAAAGATCCTGTGACCCTTCCTCAGGGGACTGCTGCACAGGCTGCTCTATCAGAAATGGCTGCTGTTTAAATGCTTTCTCTCAACATCAAAATAAGACTAACGTTTACATACAACATACAGTAAATACAAAACTAGTCTGCAAAGGCTGTGAAAAGCGTGTGGACGTGCTTCACCAAAAGGAGCGGATTGTGGGGAAAAAGCTGTACTTGAAGCGATATGCAGCCTTTAAAAAGAAGCTGATGTGGAATTTTGATAACGCCCTGCCTATCTGTCCCCCAGAAAGACTGCAGACTTCTCTGGGAGGAGTTAATTTCTAGTGCTTAGCTGTCTGCCGAAGGTTTTAATATTAACTGCCAGGCTTGCAAAAGTAGTAGCTTTGAAGTGAAAACCAGCATGCTACTCTGAAAAACCCGAGCAGGAGAGAGACAGGCTTTCGATAGGATGGTTTCTGAAAAAATGTCTTGAATTCCTGTCCCAAATAATATTGAATATGCTTAAACTTGGACAAGCCTCTTGATTCAGAGTGAAAGAGAAATTTACCTAGGCAGACCCAGCCTGACTAACGGATTAGATGGTCCGTGTCTCATTCCCTGTTTCATGTCTAGATCATACCTGGGAATTACATGGTTTGAACTTACCTACGACTTCTGTTAGGGGAGACAGACACTGGGAAACTCCCAGTATCGCCATGTGGCTGAAACACTGTGTACTGCCGACTGCAAGGATATGGAATGGTGTAATAAGAGCCATAACAAGTTTTCAGAACCCACAAACCCCAGTACTCTAAAGTAAAAAAAGCCCTTGTATGTTTGAGTATGGTTGTAGTGTGAAGCCAGCAACAATCCTACTGAGAAGAGAGGCTCATTTGAACACACTCCCAAAAGAAAACCACATCTGCCTTGCCTACTAAAGAGACAACTTCCTCTTACCTCCGCTTGTGCATCAGTCTCTCACTTTATTCTGCTGACTGCCTGACCAGCTTCAGCTTTTTATTTATTTTTGCACCTTCAGTGGGCTCTGTCTTCCACCGCAATACTTTCTGCCCTCCAACCTGACCTGCTATCGGAACCGAACACCAGGTGAGCACACGGAAACAACTGCACATTGCACAAACCCCCAGCACGCCTGGGGAGGGAGCGGAAAACCAACCTTGCCAGCGCGGCAGTTGTGTGTGACCAGGCATCTTCGACTACCACAGTGTGAACAGTGCGAGGTCAGTCTTCAAGGTTCTTCGTTGCTACAGTGACAGCATAGCCGGTCACGGCCAGCTTCGGGCTAAGGGCACTCATTTGGCTGATGTGTACTAGCAACTAGTATTTGGTAACAACAGGAACAGTTCTCTGGTTGGGGGTGGTTCAGGAGGCGTGGAAGACTGCTCCCCTCCGAGTCGATCGTGGTCAGAGGCTGACCCAGGGAAGCAGTGCTGCTGCCGAATCCTGCCGCGCTGATCTCCCTCACTGCCACAGGGAGCTGCACTGTAGCGTGCCGTAAGGTTCCTCAGCTGCACAGCCAGCACACGAGTAACCAGGGCAGCCACCTGGCTGACCAGTGCCCTCGGTCGGTGGGGCAGGGGGTCGCTTTCCAACTGCTGTCATTTTTGCAAAGGACGGGGGTTAGCATGAAAGTAGGAATTACAGCTTCAGTTATGCTGCTGCTGGAAGTAAAGAAGTGTGGAAGCACTGCAGGGGCCTCTCCCAGCAGTGCAGCGAGTGCTACGCAAGAGGAATCTCTGTCCTGTGAAAGATTTTAGGCCAGGCCTCCCAAGTCTGTATATTACCAAGCATGAAAACAGGGACAACACAAATCTTAAATTAAAGGCTCTCTTAAATAAGCATCCATCTTCTGCTGCATACACAATGCTTTTTTTCTTTGAATATATACATACGTATTTTACTCTAACATCTGCGTATTTATTTAAACTCTGTACTGTAGTAAAATATGCATCATTTTAATCAATAAGGATTTGCTGGCGACAATCAGATTGACATTCAAACGTGGTGGCTGAAAGCTTTTATGTGCCTCTGACATACTGATCATTCCCCATGCAGGGGAAGGGGTCTCTGTGCTACTTTTGTACAGTACAATGAGCTAGTGTATGAAAACAAAATCCCTCTGAATTTTCTCTTGCTGATACTGGTCTGGTCTACTTAAGCTACTTTTTGGGAAGTGGAAGGGGGGTGGTATAAATATGTCTTTAAAAATGAAGCAGCTGTAACCACGAAAATGAAACCAATACTAATACAAATCTACAGCGTCTGATAGTTACCAACACCCTAGCTTTGCTCATCTGCTGCTGTCGGATCTGGGGTGAGGCTGTGCCAAACGGTGCCAAAGACAACCAGCCTCTACCTTGCTCTGTACCCCACTCCCAGATCACTTTCAGACAGAGAATGGGGAGGGTTAGAATGATGAAGGTGAGCACTGGAACAAGTGAAGGGGACAGCCATGGGGACAGCAAGCTGCTGTGATGTCAAATCTGAACGCTGAAGCAGTTCATGAGTCCCAACTCACGTGGTCAGAGCTCTCCAGGGAGAGACTCTTGGTCTTGTGAGGAGAAATCGGGCTGGGAGGGCTGCTGAGGTTGGAGCTGTTCGATGCAGTAGAGTGTCTTGGAGAGTCAGAGTCCTGCAGCCCAAGGACACAGAAGAACACCAGTGAGTAACAGGATAGGAAGTTTGAGAATGACAGAGTGGCTGAGCAACAGGTGACTCGATTCAAAGGCCTCTACATATTTTGCTTGTGTCCAAAAATACTGCAAAATTTTTTTTTGCTCATAATTTCCTTATCCGGGGAGACTTAAGAGTAAGTGGTCAGAGCACTCTGCTTTCAGCGGGCGTGACTGCCACCGACACGAGCACCTGTGGGACTCCTGCAGTCTGCGTGTTGCCGAGGGCCTCTCGGTCAGCAGAGTGTGCAACTTCAGGTTGCCTGTGAAGCTACAACGGCTCCTGCCTTCTCACAGACCATGATCTGAGATGCTCTTGCACTAAACTGAGGGATCGTTATGGTACAGGCTCCATCACAGCTACCCCTTCTAAGTCACTCCCAGGATATTAATTCAAAGCATCCTAATCAAGTTATTCCAGTTGGATCTTCCAGAGTGCAGGAGAATGCAACTATGCCCGAGCTCCAGTTTGGGTCGATAGTTGCCTTCCAGCTTCAACAGGTACCACAAAATACCTGTGTAATCTCTAATTTCCTCAGTCCTTGGTAAGAAAATGGTCTGGGGAAGTTTTGCTGGCTAACTTGAGATTGAACTCCCCCACATAAAACATTCTTGGTTGGAGGGATTGAGTTTAGCACTGGGCAGGACTGCAGTTCTCTCATACTGATCTTGTCCTGCACAGAATATAAATTATTAAATCCAGTTTCTGCTCCAAATGAAATTATTATATGATAATTCTTATATTAACTCGTTAATTTCAGGCACTCTGACTACAAAATGTCTCCTGTGAAATGGCTGCTAAGGCAGCTTAAGAGTCTTTGTAAATAAAGGGCAGAAGGAATATCACCACTTCAAGCTGTGATAGATCACTATCAAGCTGTTACTCTCCTGGGCCCGTATTTTTGGGCGCCTGACTACCCACATGTCTCCAGGTAAGGAGCACAGAGAGTTTTCTGCATGTTAAATACCAGGACGAGAGTTGACACAGTTTGGCCAAAGTCTTTTGTCAGGATAGCCCGTAATACAGGAGATCCAAATTCCCCAGGTCGGTGACTCCCAAACTTACAGCCAAACCCATGGCAGAATGTAACTTCATCTTTATCAACACACTTAGATTTCCTCCTCTCTCTGCTGTCACTCACCTCTCGCTCATAGTCCCTTGTTGGTGCATCGCTGCCTTGGTCCAGGCCACCAGAAGATAAGGAACCATCTGAGGGCGATGCCATAGGCTGACGCTTTGCTCCGTAGCTACCTCCTGAGAATTCCCTCCGCAAAGCACTGCCATTTTGTGCAGACGATCCTGAGGTGCACGGAGGAATTGAACTGTGTTACGGATGCCCACTCAAGGTACTAGAATTTGTTAGCTGTTTCTCTGGTTAGTTCTGCTTTCCTTCAGCATGTCGCATGATGCTTAGCTCATGGCTTGCAGGCTGCGTGGGCTTTTACCTTGTCTGCTGCCAGCTGCAGCTTCTCCTAGGGATTCCCTGGTCCCACCCCTGGCATGCCAGCATCAGCACACTTTACCCAGCACAGGCACAGTCACAATGTTCCCAACAAAGACAGCAGTCGTAGAAACCGCTGTGGTGGTTTGCAGGCTGTTGTTGTGGTTTGCAGGTGGGTTGTACGGCAGGTACAGGCTACAGCAGACACGCACCCCTTCTGCAGCAGGTGGCAACGTGCAGCAAATGCAGTGTGTGCAACAGGAAAGGAAAAAACCTAGAAGAGTTGGGGCTCTGATCTTCCCTCTATTTTCATGTGGTCCCTTGGTTAGTCACTTGCCTGCTCTCAGCGCAGGCCGCTGTGCTGACTGTCCCACAACGGCAGCGTGGCGGCACTAGGAAAGGTGTTCCCAGTGCAGCGCAGCTCTTCCATACCAGCAGCCAGTTTTCAATTACTTTCTCTGCACTAGCAGCAAGAGAAGCATCAAGAGCTCTACACAGTTCATCAACAAAGTTAATAACCATGGAGCTTGAGAACTGAGTTAAGACACTTAAGCAGCAGCAAAGTAGTTCCAAGGGTAAGAAATGTAGTTTCAAATCTCATGTCTGTTTTTAAAATTAGACAAATTACAAATGTGGGACTCTCAAAAGTGCTAGCTGCTTATTCATGTGCACCTGGGAGAGCAGATTCGGGTACTGTGCTCGCCCTCGAGGGGAATACAGTCAGCCGTCCCTTCTGAAAACACTGGCTAGTGGCAGTACAGATACAGGCAAATGCAGGTAGCCCCCTCCCCAAAATACTTGTGCAGAAACCCCAAAGCGACACAGTTCTGTTTGCTTACGTGCTGCTAACCCGCTGCTTGCGCTCATCGATCGTCCTGGTTCTGTGCGGGATTTCGTGATCGATGGGATACTGACAGAGCCACTGAACACGGTCCGACTTTCCTGAGGCCGAAGATTCTGCAATGCACACACACACAACGACACGTTTACTTATTGACTGCGGGCTCAGCCTTGGATGTTATGAAGGCCCCAAAACGTATTAAAATCCCAATCTTACCCGAGCTGAGTTATCTGGGCAGCAAGTCAGCAAAATTTGCAAAATAATATTCTGCAGTTTAGTGCAGAGCCTGGAAGCACACGCAACGCGACAGCAAAGTGCTGAATTACATGGACATATGCAGATAACCGAAAGAGTAGGTCTAATAATTCAGGAATTGCCTTGAAAGGACGGTTTGCAAGCCTAAGTAAGCTGCTGTAGATGTACTGAAGTTATATCGCATAATGCCTTCTTTCTGAACACAAGCTTCCAAGGATCTTACTAAAATTTCCCTCTTTGATGCCATCATTTGTGCCACGCGTGCCTAACCTGATACAATAACCATGGGAATCCCTAACGCCTGCAGCGCTGCGAACAGATAGTGGATCAATCTCCATTTCAATTACTTAATATAATTCCAGAGGTATTAACAGCATCACTCGAGACCTGCACCAGCTGGGTCAAAGTGAGAATCAGCCTCCTGTTTCCAGCCTGCTCACAGAGGATAACCAGAGCACATGCCACTGTTTTTCTACGTGTTTCGATTATTGCTCCTGTTTTGCATCCTGAGAGTTCCAGTGCGATTTTCTAAATGGGTAAGTTACTGGACTGGAGTGGTCCTTTACTGTGGGAAGAAATAAAAGACAATTGCTCTACTTGGGTAAGGCAGTTCCTTCAACATAAGTTGTGTTTAAAAGAAAAAAAAGGAAAAGAGTACTTAGCAGTGAGTTCTGGGAGATTCGATTTTTGCTCCTGTTAACTTCCAGCTGACCTTAGGGGAAAGGGCTTCTCAGCTTATTTAGCCCATCTCTATGTATATGAGCTGGCTTGTTAGCCCAGAGGGACCTTCTAATGCCCATGTGTACCACTTCACCTCGGGCTAAACGTGAGACTTCATCCTGCCCCTAACATGATTTGCACTATAAGTCATTAGCATTAACCAGAACCAGATTTCAGGAGAAACTTTACAGATGCAGAACATGAAAAGAACTGCAGGTGGCTCTGGGCAGAACTTTATTTCCACTTTACAAAATGCTCCCTGCAATAATTGTTCATTTCTTCCCATTTATATTTAATTATTTCCCCATCCTCACTCTGAGATAAGGTAGTCACACATAAAACAACAATGCCCTAAACTAGGGTGTTACGGGAATTTCAGACCAGAACAAAGACTCCACCCCCTTGCAAGGGTATTCTCAGATACTGCCCACTTCACTATCTGTGTTTTAAAATGGGTAATTAAATGGAGGCTTGGTAATGAACAGATTTCACACAGTTCAGACTATCAGGTAACTGTTACCAACCTGCTGTCAAATCCAGTCTTACAGTGATCCTCAGAGGACTGCTAACAGATCTCTTTGCTCTTACAGTCAACCCTTCGGCTTCTCATTCTCCCACTGGGCTAGAAATGGCTGATATTTAACATGCAACAAACAAGGAAGAATTAAAACCTCTCCTCCTGTTCCCAGATCTCTCTCAAACACCAACACAAGAGAACCAGAGACCTTACGAATGCAAAAGCCCCGTTTAATTCTCCCCTCATCCATTGCTGCGCTATTCTCAGTGAGAATTTATACATAAAGGCTTGAAAAAGTTCTCTTAAATCATTTATGGGATCACACTGCTTTCTCTTCCTTAGCCTGACCCCCCCCC
>NW_010403505.1:56287-57127 GCF_000710305.1 Buceros rhinoceros silvestris
CCTCTCGTTTCTTTTCTTGAACCCGACCCCCCCCCCCCTTTTTTTTTAATGTCAACAGCCACCCTACTTCGTAGCTCAAAACACTAAATCTCTGCTCCTGCATCCTTCACCATGCGATAAACAATCTGGAGTTAGAGGTAAGAGTCTGAGCATCCTGGCTGTTCATCAACACCGGAGGCTCCCCTGCCAATACGCAATGGAACTAATGGGCTGAGGAATGAGTTACTGCTGTGTTCTGACAAACAAAGGAAGGCTGACTTGCAGCACCAGGCTAACGTGTGCGCTAGGGTTAGTGCACTGGAGTTGCAGGGAAGGTCTTTCGTACTTGTATAAACCTACAGTGGTTCCTTTTGCAAAGAGAACAGTTACGTTTGATGATAAGGTGATGAACCTCCTTAGCAGTGACCGAGCAAGACAACACATCGGCATCAGGGGAAGGAGGCGATGGATGGGTGCGTGAAAAAGACTAATTTATTTTAATAGTGCATTCTGATCATGATTAGTTTTCACGACCTCAGTTTGCAAAGTCCATGTAATTCCTCGTAGAAAGTTTCTCCACAAAGCAAATCTTCCATTGTTCTTTGCTCTAAAAATAAGATCAGCGCACGCCAGAGATCCTGGCATTTTGGACCAAAACCCCTGGAAGTGATATGCACGTGATGCAGAAAGGGGATTCAAAGAAAAATAAACAGCGGTTATTAGCAATAATTATAAAGCAGCAAATGCACCAAGTTAAAAACAAAGACGAACAAAGAAACCTGAGCTTGCTTTACTCAGAGAGACAAAAACCCCTCATTCAGAGCAACAATTCAAATCCTAGCAGGAAAATTCATCCCCACT
>NW_010403505.1:57215-69952 GCF_000710305.1 Buceros rhinoceros silvestris
GCTGAACCAAATGGAGAAACACGAGAGGAGACAGATCAGCAGCAGAGAAGCTGCTTGCTGAGCAAAGTTAGTCACTGTGGAACCGGGTGAAAGCCCAGTGCCTCCCCTTCCCAGCCAGAGAACGCAGCTGCTGTGGAGCTGTGGGTATGCACACGCAGTCCCCGCTCCGCTCGCAGCAATGCCGCGTTACCGAGCCTCAGCTCCCGCACCCACACTAACTGCTCCCACGCTGCCTTCTCAGGTAGTGGGTGAAAACATACGGATAGGGTCTAACTCAGCAGTGACAACCCCTACAGGGAATTGTTTGCCTACGTTTCTCTGTCCATCGTGCTGCCTGTTGCTGTTTTGGGTTTTTTGTTCTGAAGTGGTGTTCTGTTCATGACATTGTAAACCTCAGCTTTTATTTCTTCCATGAAATAGTGTGACAGAATCTAAAAGCCTACTGTAACAGTCATGTTTCAACTCCCCTATGGATTTTGTGCTGTTCTGGTTGCAATATCCCATCTGTACCTAGGACCACGGTCCCCTCAGAGGGAGTGCTACCCTTCTTACACTAAAATCTCCAAACACGAAGGGAGGATGGGCAGACACGAAGCCAAAACTCACAGCCTTGCTTTCCATACAGCTTACAGCATCTCTGCCCTCAAGCCACAAAGGAGACCAATGCTTTTCTTCTAACAAGACTAAACTCTAGCGCTCCAAGGAGCTAACAGGTACAAGATCTCGACACTCCAGGTTGCCCACTTCACTTTTTTCATCAATTTCTGCTAGTAGGCTGCAGCACAAGGATGAAGGATGCTCCGAAAGCAAAAATTAAAAGAGTTATTGTCTGAAACACCCGGGGTCATCCCTTACTGATGATCCCAGGGAGACTACTCACATGAGAAAGGGAAGGTGGAGGGGGGGGTCACACTCCAGTGATTCATCACTGCATGTTAAACACAGAAAATTTTATAGCATAATTGGATTTAAAAAAAACCCATTCAAACCAGAACTGAAATACAGCTTCAGTGATACTATAATGACCCTCTAAGAAGAGAAACAACTTTCAGTTTGGCTTAACAATAATTCTGTTGCATTTCAATAGAGCATTCCTGTTGCGTATTTGCATCTCTCCTCTTACCAGAAGAGCCAGGAGGGACACACACTCATCACAGGGCACATTTTCCAAAACACTGCAACTCCAGTGTTTGAATATTAATGGTTGTGACAATTGGGATTTCACAACTGTGACACATGAACATGCACGTGAACCTGTCAAAGCTTAGCTGTGCAAATTTGTTTTGAGCCATATGGAAGAGATTAATTTTCTCCCCGCATTTTTAAATTGCCTCTAGTGTTGTGCGCAGGTATGGATCCAAAACCCCTCCCAGCGATAGGGATTTAGAGCAGCAACCACAAGGCACTCTGAGCAGTCTGGTAGCGAAGGTTTGCCATGCGTGTCTGCAGGGTGCCCGAAGGCCACAGAAACCAGCAGCAGTGTTTCCATTACAGCCAACAGGCACAGCTCAGACCCACACAAATCCTGAGCAACAAACCACCAGCACATATATCTACCTCACAGGTTATTCCTGATTCAGCTGCGAATTTGTCCCAAGCAGAACTGCAGACCACAGCACTGTATGAGACTGTGATGCACAGCGTGCACTTGTGTGCCTGTTTTGGTATGGCTTGTACTTCTACAGGACGTAGCAACCCCCACACGTAGTCAGACCAGGATGCACAACACAAAAGAAAAGACCACCTCCATCCCCCCAGTTCACGTTCCTGCTGGAAGGGTATCTACAGAACTGTATCCTGCCTCAGCCTCTGCTATAAACTACCAGGATTAAGAGGATCTACATCAGCAAGTTGCCATCATTTTTAATTTCTGATCTTGCTTGTACATGTTCTAACTTCACTTATTTACTTTAACATAGAAACTGGGGCACAACCTGTGTCTGTCTCCCTCAATCTGTGTACAGTACTGTGTAAAAATTCTTGCATTTCACATGATTTTGTCATAAAGTAGTTTGAAAGTTTGATCCAACAAAGAGAGATCCAGAACCTTTTCCTAATCCAACCTGATACACAGCATCCTGCTACTGACTGCTGGAGGACGGACACTGCGGAACAGAGAACTTATCATTCAAAATTCCCACATCCTTCCTCGTGATGAAGAATGCTATTCTCATAGCAAAAGGTTCAGCCCAGTTGTTATACACTTCTTTTCTAAAACCATGAAGTATCTGATTCTTGGCCTGTCAGAACTGTGGAAAGACCACAGATGATAGTGGAAAATAAATCAGCTGGGGCAGAAGAAAGTTACGGGGTGAAGGAAACAGCTTACAAGGGTTTTTCTCCCATGTTAATAGCCAGGCAAAAGGAAAACCACACAGTGTTAGTAGAGTGAACACCTGACTCAGCCGTTCATACCCTCAGAGTCATAAAGTCTGGAGTACCGAGGACAGAGCGTGGAGGCGGGGAAAATGCAGGGTTTATGGAATCGTAAGAGAGGAATTTTTCAGCTGAATTAACAGTCATGTGGTAGATGTGCTCAAAGTTGCTCGGAGAGGAGATCAGACGGGAGTGATGATGAGGGAACTGATAAGGGGAACGCTGCTATCAAAGACAACAGAGAGAGAAAGCAATGAAGGATGGTTGTACAGGTTACATCGGCAACAGCAGTCCACAAGAGCAGTCAAACACGGAAGGACAGCCAGACAGCAACCCTGCTCGCCCGTCAATACACAGGTTCTTACATTGTCACCCCCCGTCCTCTGAGCACCTTCCTTACATGGTGTCATACGGGCCTGCTGCCCTTGCTGCTGCTAAAACATTAAAAACAAATAAAACTTTTAACTCATTGGGAATCGAATCTAATATTTATTATTATTTGATATTTCAAAGAGCACCACAGTTGTAAAAGGTGCTTTACAGACAGTTGAGAAACATCAGTTCCCTGCCTTGAGGAGCTTACAATCTAAAATAGACATAACGAACAAAGGAAGGCGAACACAGGTGAGATGGTGTGGGGAAAAGAAAAGATGAGAATACACAACAGTTAAAGACTGCAAGAGCTTTCCTTCTGTTATTCATGCATTTTAACGATTCCATCAAAATTATGTATCACCCGTACAACAAGCACAGTATTTCTATCGGGAGGGAACAGTGTTTGGACAGGACAGGGACACAGATTGTGTGGGAGGGTGAACTGGTTAGTGTCAGACACCTGGGACAGTTTACTCTGCTGTAGACAAACGAGGCAAGGCCTGCATCCTCCTGCACACTCACTTCATCCTCACAGCGCTCTGGTGACGGCGGCACCGCGCCCTGCCACCTCGGCGCCGCAGAAGGCTAGACCCTCAGCAGGTAAGGTGCCAAAGCACTGGGCAATTCAAATGTTTTTAACTGGTCAACTGAGCAATGTGCTCTCACGGTGTGACATAAAGAAAAAGAGAGGAGAAATAATCCTGTGAATTAAACAGAAACAATTTCTAATTCATCTCTACAGAATGTGCTGACACAAGTGCTCTTGTAATTTAAAGTTATTTAAGTCCAGTTTTAATGGTCGAGCATTTCAAGGCTCGGTCTCCCTCCCTGCACCATCTGTACGTGCTCAGCAGGTCAGCTTGCAAGAGAATGGTGTGCCCAACGGCCACCAGCAAATCAGAATACCTTCTCTAACTACTAACTTCTAATTTTCTCTTCCCCTTGTCCAACTGACTTAAAACAACTCACCGTTAAAACAGACAGATCTGAGTAACATTAGAAATGTTAGGACCTAAAAAAATAAAATATGGTAAAAATACAGCTTACCCCTCCGCTAAACCTAAGGCACTACTTTTTGTATGTGGAACGTATTAAAGTCTGGAAGAACATTAAGTCACATCCCAATACATATTATCAAACATTATTGTTACTGTCTTCATTTCAGCTGGTAAAATCCAACTTTTTTTTTTTTTTTTTAAACACATGGTTGTATTATGAGGCTTTGCATGTTAACCAAAACATCAATTTCCACATTATGGAATATAAGATGTAATCTACATTAAGTTGTTATTAGTAAGTTTAGCAGCATGTAAATATCAGTACAAGAAGCCACCATTCCAAGAATGGTCCAGGAAAGCAGACTTTGCTGAGTTACCTGCTCACAACAGCGAACTGGCAGCAAAGCCAGCTATGTTCCTAAAAGCCAATAAGGGAGGAAAGGGAGTCTCTAAAATCGCAAGCTAAAAAGCAGAGGGTAGGCCAGCTGCAGACCGTGAAAAAATTTAGCCAGCATTCATGAATGTGAGAAAGCCATGATATGGCAACGTCTTTAAAATGATCCTCCATGGGACCTTCTCCATGGACTCCACCATTAGATGCATGCACAGGGTTCCCCCTTTCTTTAAAGAATACCAAATACAGAGAAGTATTCATTTGCTCTAGAAGTTTCTCAATTGAAACAAGCAAAGCTTCACACATCATCTCGAATGGAAGTATAATGGCTCATGTATAATGAGGTCCAACTGAAGCGTAATGTTCAAATATAATGGCAGTCAAGACTAGCTTTTGTATGTAAAATACTTAGGCATGCAGAATATGAAAGCAAAATCAATCCTGTACATCTGATGTACACAGAGAGCTGGTCTGTGCTGCAGTAAGTGCAGTTCCAGATTTCAGATCTTCACTACAAAGGAGCATCCACGATAAAGTGGCTTCAAGGGACAAGAGGGCAGAAGGGAGGCCAGACTGTACGGCCAGTTAATTGGTGACAGGCTGCTAGGGAAGAAAAACATGTAAATAAATAAGTTTGGGGATATACTAACAGGAACGATTCTCAATTGTACGAAACAGGACAATGACCCAGATCTAGTATCCACATCAATAAAATACAAATACGTACTGATTACATCTCTTAACAGCAAACAAAAACCTCCCGGTTTCTATTGCGTTGTAGCCCACTAACTTGCTGGACAAAGCCAGACCCCTGAGTAACTGCTCACCATGAAGAAAAGAAGGACGGAAATTTACAGTTGCCTGATAACCTTCAGTATTTTCTCTCTCAAATCCGATCTCACTCCGAGCTTTGGGCATGTTTGTTTCTGCCCAGACACGGGGCTGTACTGAAGTTCAAGGCTGTCTGTTCATATCATGTGCCTGTTGCATACCGAGATCTTGGAAAAGGCACAGAGAAACCATCTTTCCCCCTCGCGTGGCTGCACCAGCAAGGGCAATCACATGCAGACAGGTATGTTGCATGTATGTAGGCATCTGGTACAACATATCAAATAGCCTGAAAGAGTTTATAACATCCCATTTATCCAATTTTCATTTTGTACATTTACAATACAAATTAAAACTCTCCAAAGTTCATCTTTTAAAAGATATCACTAAGAACAGCAGAGGTTTCAAGCTCTTGTTGGCTCTTCTGCCTCCACCAGGCAGTTAGGCCATGGGTTACGTGTATGACCCGCTCCTGCCCACAGACATAACTCAGCCCAGCCACACCAAGACCATCGCTATCAGTTCTAATTCTGTGCTTTGTCCAATTTTGGGCATTTCCCCTGAAAAAGGCAGCAGAGTCAGGTTAGTGGGACTGCAGAGGTAAGTTTTGATTGGATTCACATTGCATATATAAAGTGAATATGTTTGTATTAATAAATAAACACATACATAAATACAAGAATCGTCATTTGCTTTATAAAGTGCACTCACAGCTGCTAGATAAAAAGCTAGGCTGAGCTGGCTCTTTAGTTTGTGACAATCTCATCCAATACAGAGACTGAAATAACTATTCTCTATTAAAACCTATTGATTATTAAGGACTCTTCTGCCTACTATACTGACCTCAGTGGAAGTTCAGGCTGGATAAACCAACTTGTACCAGTCAATCCAGCCAGTTTTGAAATTGCTCAAATAAGCCAGAAGAAACTGCACTTTCTGCATTCCAGTATCTCATAAAAAAGCAGCTATATCATCTAAAATAGTGGGATGAAGAAAATTTGAGAAAAATATTAGCCTTACGCTAGTTGTTCCCCCTAGTGGTGACCCTTTTAAAATGCAAAAACATGTTTTATCATCTGCTTTCACAAACAGAATCAAGCACTGGCAAAGGAAAATGCTGCAGTATTTCCCATAGTTCTTTAAAACCAAATGCTACTGCTTCTGAGACATACTACTCTGTTTGAAAATACGAAGAAGTTGTTCCAGTTTCAAAATCATCACACATGCTAAGAAGCGCAAAAGAAAGATAGCTAATCATCTTTTTGGAACACAGTATGAATCCAGTGAAATAATTCTATGTCCTTGTGAAGAAAGCACCGTACAGATGAACTGTACGCAGCGCTGGATGAGTATTCTTTACCTCGTGTACTGATTCTCCAGGAAACGTCCTCTATTCCCATTCTCTCTTTTAGTTCTAAATTAATCTTTCAAATAAAACATTAGACTTGATATATAACTTCATGTGCACGCACAACCCCTTTTCTTTTACTTTTGTGCCTGAGAAACAAAGCAGGCAGTTTGGAACATACTGCGTGAAAATTTAGTCCAGCCAAATACCTCATGGGAAGCTGCTGGTGAAGAAGAAGCCGCCTGGACTGAAGGAGATCTTGACAGAACATTTATTCATCTCAAGTACACTTTCAAATTCACACCCTTCCAAGTCCCCTGATTGACACAATTCTGTATTTGTAGGACTACAAACACTGTATGATACTGCAAGTTGCTGCTGGAAAAATACACATCGAATGTGCTTTACCTGCAGTGACACCTCCCAGCATTAAGATGGACACCTACTTGCAAAAAGGAGTTTTTAACAGTACTGTCATAAAGAAGCTGCAGCAGTGGAAGGAGGGCAGAAATCGATTCTGTATTGTACACATTTTCTAATGTCTTCTCATCATTTTCAAGTGTAGAAAGTGACTCATGAATTTCTTTCAAAACATTATTGATTGGTAAGGAGCGAAGTACCAGTTCGAACTTCAAATATGAGCTTTGAGCTAATACGAGGCTTGCATAATTAGAATGAGTTCAAAGCTAAAAAGCCATTTAGAGATGACATAGCTGAAGAAATATTAATTCACGTAAGTCTAGAAAATCCCCTTCTATAGATAAAATGATTCTTCACTTTACACTTGCCAGATCTGAGGCGTAACAGTCCCATGAACTTTGAACTACTGATGGTATGAAACGGGACGTCTCTTGCCTTACCTTTAGCAGTTACAGATTATTTTTTCTGCTTGTGAAGAGCCAGAAATATTTTAAAAAGCCCACCAGAAATGGAAAAATTAAAAATGGTTCTGATCTATATCCTGCCCTAGAGCTAATTATAATTCTTTAACATTAGACAGATGTACACTCATATCCAGGTAAGATAAACACCACCTGCCAACTTGTCCTGGATTTGTCATCTCTTTTCTAGAAGCAGCTTCTTCATTATTTATTGATTTATAAACACACACACACATACATATAAAATGTTGGTTTTTGCTAAACTGCACGGAATATACCTGTGATTGAGAGGTTTCTCAGAGCGTCTCTAGTGGGAGATTTAAAGTAATCTTTCCTTTCCCTCTATATTCTCATCTAAGGAAAACACAGTGCCAGAAGGGCTCACGTACAAGGTGCAAACTCTATGGTAAAGTGTAACACAGAAGTACCATTTGCTGCAAAAGTCCTATAAAACATTTATCTGAAGACCAGAGGTTATGCTCCTAAACTAGTGCAACGGCATGGCGCACCTTCTTTTCCAGTCTTACTGTTGTTTCCTTTGGGCTTTTCAGCATCTGAAAATCCCTACGTCAGCATCTACTTCCTGCTTCTGCACAGACTCAAAGTAATAACAATGATCATTTTGGACAGCACGGTACTAGTGCCTGTGTCTTATGGTGGTACTCACATAATCTACGCAATGTCATTGCATAATCTTGCATATCTATGCAAGATCAGCTGATCTTTCCTGCAGTGTTAATTCGCATCTTCTGAATCACACCTGTGCCATTGTGGACAAGTTTAGAAAACAATATAGAACACATAAACAAGATGCTCAAGGTAGCTTGAGGCACGCAGTACAATACCTTTAAATAAAATATTAATTGCTCTTTAACTCATCAAAAATTCCATCAAAAACTGCCAAAAAATTTCAGTAACTTCCAGGTCAGTATTTCCTACATGAGGTTTTGTGGAAATGAACACGTGTGTGTGCTATTATATTTCTTTTTCCATTTTTCAACTTAAAAGGTTAGTTTTTATGTAAGAAGTTCTGTTTCATTGAGACTAGTCAATTTGGAGAGAAAATGAAAAATACCATCTTTGGCATGGAAAGGAATTTGGGCACTGCACCATGATGAATAGCTACAGTTCCTCTGTCTGAGGAAAAGAAGCTGTAAAGAGCAAGGCTAAGTTGGAGCTAAAGATGAGATGAGAAAAAAGGAACTGAACTACAGTTCATGGAGAAAGACATTTCTCTCTTCATTCCCACAAAGAACACGGGCCCAAATCCTCTTAATTTTTTTCCCTTCATATAGCTCATAAAAATGAACATCAACACTGACAGACCGACCTGCCTTAAAAGCCAGAAGGCATTAGCAACTCCTGTTGCTCCTCTCAGTGCTTAAGTGTCATCCTCTCTGATTAAATTTTATCGCGTCCAGCAGAGAATGTTCAGCTCCCTTCCCCTAGTGACATTGCTCCTGACATGAAATACATCAACACTCTGAACACACATTTAAAATCACAATGGTCCTTCTCTCCGTTACTTGCAGCCTCTGTTGCAGCCAGTCACTCTCACGTGCACTTTGGTACTTACCATTGGAAGGTCTTTGAGAATCTGTATACCATCTCCTGGACCCATATGTGCTATGTGGTTAAAATTAGTTGGGTTAGAAATTAATTTATTTCGCATTTCTGGATCGCGTAGCATCTCCCTGGAAGAGAAAATACTTTATTTAGGTGTTTCATTTGACATTTATAAAACATCTACAGCCTTGATTATCAGCTTCTTTTAAATGGAAATTGACCATTTAACCATGCTAACAGCGATAAACAACCCTTGCTGTCAACACTGGAGTGGAAAAGCTTCCAGTTTGAAGCAAGGGGCTAGATGAAAAGGATGCTGTTTGTAGGCTAACAGCCAATGCCTGGTAGTTACTAACATTTAAAGAATATACAACGACTATGAGCTCATAAAAAACTCTGAAGATGAGAAAAAGCAGAACTCATTTGTGATATATTACAAAGTGGAGATGAAAATGAAGTATAAAATATGAAAATACAGTTAAAATAATACTGCAGTAGCTTTCTCAGTCTGTGGCCAGAATTAAAAGCTCTTCAAAATGGCAAGGATGCATTTCAGAACCCAGAATAAATAAAATTTTAAAAGACCAAACTGTGACCAGCTCAGAAAAGGCAAAGACAAGAACTGGAATTTTATCTCCACTGCACACAGCCGTTACTTTCTGTAGAGTCAAAAAGAAAGGAAAGCTGGGAGCCAGCCCCTGGTGGAAGGCGTTGGAAGTTAAAAAACTGAAACACTCAGTTGTTGAAGTGTGGCTTCGCACTGTACCAGGTCATCTTTAGTGAGTGATAGTAAATGGTCAGTGACACCCTCTGTGAACGCTCCAAGTAGTGACGACCTATTTTTATTGCCATTTAAGAAAGTATCTGTGACTTGTTAAAGACTTCTATGAGAAACACATCCTGAAGTTCTATGCCCTCTGAAGAGGTGAGTTTTCTGAGATTTATAGAACATTTATGTAATCAAATCTATAAATCCAAATAGCAGATGCCTTGGAATACTGCTGAAAGTAGAACTGCCTTCAAAGAAAGCAGAACCAGAGTCTGAAAGTAATTAATTCATATGCGTAGTTAGCACTGTAATCTCATTTGCAAAGTGTTTATTACAGATCTTTGTATATACAGCATACGCGCACACCTCTGCACCTCTATACAGTATGTGGAGACACACATTCCAAATTACAGCTGTTTCACATGATTAGAGCTAATGAATACTTGTGATCTAGTGCATATCCACATCCAATCCGGTATGAACACAAATTAAACACTGAGGATTAAGGCAGTAGCAAAGAGACGGAAACATCTGAATGGGCATTCCAGAAAGCAACAAATGAAGTTACCACATTGGCATCAGTCACTGTCCTTCAGGGCCTATAGGCACGTAGAGAAGACAAGTATATCTTGAATACCGACCTCCTCTGCTGCATCCTCTCCTCCTCTGGCACTCGGAAGGAATAACGGCGCTTGTTGTTAATGTTTCGAACCATTTGCTTCCGGCTGTTATCCGATGTCTCAGGAACTACCAGTTCGTCACCCTCTGAAATCAATATGATGATCCAGTGGGACAATTCATTAGGTATTAATCAAATTTGAATGCAAAGACATTTTCTCTCTCTCCTTGTGATAGTATTGGTCACCTCGCATTTCCCATCAAAACAGAGCAAATGCTCCTTCGTTTATGGGTTTCCTTGGTCACCATCTACTCTGTTATGTAGCAACAGACTTAACCCTTCTTCACACACAAGCTGCCACAACTGTTCTCAAAATACCACTGATTAATTCTTTCAAACAAAACACTTAGGTGGGCAGGAAAGGTCCTCAGCCCTCTATCATAAACTTTCTTTGGCAGTTCTCACTGCAAATCCCTAGAACAGGCTTGTTCTGCCAATCGTCTGGAAACTCAGTGCAAGATTCTTTTTCATTCCTTGCCTGCTCCTTTTGAAATGTTTGAACACTGATGTATTTTGCTGCAACTGTGGGAAAAGGAAAGATTTTTGTATACATCCGGTCACAGCATCTTTAATAAAGTCAGGGAATGGATACCAGCAATAATCACGCAACAGGAGTGTTACTCTGAGTGAATGCTGCAACTGCTCTGGCTTGTTTTATACATATGGAGAGTAAAGTTACACTCAATAAGCTTGAATATACCCATCACCTACTGCTCACTGCCAAAACAGTCTTTGTATGAAACTGAAATCTCTTTCTTTAAGATCAGCTGGAGATTTCATGAAGTGTGGTATCTACTCAGTAAGCAGCTTCAGGAAAAAAAGAAAAAACCCACAAACTTGGAGACTTTTAAAGAGATATACCTGGAAGATACTTTTCCGAAAGACAGTGAGAAGTGTATAGGAGCAAAGCATCAGCCTTGCTCACTTCTCATCCCATGCTCTCTAGTTTTTTGTTTGTTTGTTTGTTTCTCTTCTGCTATACTTCTAATGTTCAATCTTCATTAGACTTGGAAATTCTTTAATCATACTACCACCGTATTGCTCCTCTCTACCACTGCCATTCCTTGTGTACTGATGTGCTACCAATTTAAGTAAGCACTGAAACACTGCCAACTGTAGCGTGTGTTTCTAGACTGCTTATTTCCACTATTTTCAGAATAGTTAAAAAAAAAATTAAAGCTTTTCATTGTTAAAACAAAGTACATCCCCTCTTCAACTAAGAGGTTAAACAAAAGGTTAAGGAAATTACTCAGGAGCATGCTTATGAAAGCATGTAAAAAAAAAAGGTCAAAAAGACTCATAACAAAGACAGAATTCTGAAACTAAAACTTTGGCACACAATCATATGTGGCCCTAGTAAGTTACAAATACATAATATGTTATCAGATAATGTATTACTTTCTGATCCTTGGGAAAGGTTTGCTTAGGGTAAGTATAACATTAATTTTACTCTAGTACTACCCAGATCGCTATTAAAATCTTCAACCGAGCAGGCGTCTTTAGACAGCCTTCTGGCAGGTGCTTTGGAGGGAGCGTCTAATCATTCTATGTTGTATTACCAGTCTTCCAGTCTGTGGAATCTATAAGCTTTGGCTTTCCCCCAAACTAACAAGCACACATATGTTTGAGAGATCACTTTCTACAATGGACAGGGACTTTTCTTTGGCCTGGATCTTTCTAAACAAAAATTTGCATGATGAAAATTGGCTTCTCTTTACTTACCTGCCATCTTGTTTTTGAAATATATTAATCTAACCGTTTCCAGGCCTAAAAGGTTTAATGATCCTTCTGTATTCAAGGGTCGTACCTGAAACAAGGAAAATCAGTCCTTGTAATAGTAATAACTCCCATTGATACACTGCCTCTTATTCTGAAAGCTCCAAGGTGCATTATACACTAAAAAAGGAACACTGTCACAAAGCCAACCAGGGAGCAGAAGACGTAACCAGCCAGAGCAAAGCCTGCTCCACAGAACTGCAAGCTGGAGGGAGCAGTGTCTCCCCTCTCCACAACATACGCCTGCTCTTAAGAATAATGATTGTGACTCATTAAAGCAGAGTTAAAAATGTATTTTAGATTTTAAACTTCTATTTGGAGAACGAGTACAGAAGGAGTTGCCTAAAATTTCACTAAAGACATAGGTTTAACGCCAGTCCTCCCAGCATGTAAATGAATAGTTTTGTTAGAAATCTCATTCATAAAATGATTCAATTTTATCTATTAGATGCATAAAGCGATAAGCTGTGCTTTTATTTTGTGTTGGTATCACGGCACAGTTACGCTTTGCAGCTTAATAACACTTTATACAGATTGCTAAAACCTACTGGTATCTGTAACTTCCAACTTCAAAATGAAAGAAGCGTTTGACTGCCCAAGTCTGCAAATTGTGTTAGAAACAGACTCGTCACAACTTGAGTCTCCTAGATACAGCAATTCTTGTTTGTTGAAAGTAGGTTCATTCATTAAATGGGCCTTCTTGGGCCAAATATTAATCGAAGTACTAAATCACATTCTGCCGTGTAG
>NW_010403505.1:70109-82477 GCF_000710305.1 Buceros rhinoceros silvestris
GTAGGGAAAAAAATGCTCCAACTGCTTAATAAGTCGAAGTTTGTACACCAGGAAGAGCAGAGGAAATTTCCTCTAAAAGGCCAGATTCTTCTTTTATTCTTAGGACGGTTAATAGCTAGTGCAGCACCTTGATCTTTACATTATTTATCCCTACAGCATTGCTGTAATATCCTGGTCTGCATCTGTGCTAAAAATTGATATGCAGAGAGACTGAATGACTACACAAGACCACAACAGCAGTTTCTTATAGTTCTGTAAGTCACTGGAATACCAGTAAAGTAATTAGGTTGTTACACTGAAGTCAGTCTAAACTACAGGGAAAAAAACCCAAAACAACCCACTTTTTTTTTTTTCTCCCCAGATACAGCTGAGCAAACACCCCCTAAACGTCAGGGTAAGTGCCAGTTTTCAGCAACTTTCGGTAAGTGATCCAAACCTGACATCATCCTGGTTTTAGGATTTGTACTGGTTGAACCAAAATGTTCCCACGCTATCTGTCTACAATGTTCTCAAGCAGCAGAAGACAGATTTTTTTGAAGGCCTCTTTAATCATCTACCATTCTGGCAGTAACGTAGATGGAATCAGTCCCAATGAAGCCATACGCAATTAATACCAAGAAACTGCTCTCTACAATTATATCAGTAAGTCTGAGATGCTCATATGCTCCAGATCGAGTATTCATCTAAAACAGTGAAACCACATCCAAGACACATTTCATGTCTTGTATTTCATAAAAAAGCACTAGTTTCTTTGCAGTAGCTCTTCTTCTAGTTCCATTATATTTAAACGAGCAGTTCTAGTGATAGCTTCTAATGTGCTTAAAAAACCCAGTATGACTGTAGTAAAGCAATGTTGAGTATAAACATATTCTTTAACTGATACTGAAACAGCAAGTTACCTTTTTGAGAGGAATAGTCTGAATCCACTCCATGGAGTTCACGTCGAAGATATCAATTGCATTTTCACTGTACACAGAGAGGTATGGAGCATTGTAACCTGAGGGGGAATGATGAGGTACAGCGTCACGTGCTTTTAGACAGGGCTCAAAAAATACATATATGGTTTAACCATATTTATTAAAATAACCCACCCCCCCCCACAATCCAACAACAATCTTTGCAAAATGTGTTTTAACTCAAAAATGACCAAAAGTTTTATTCTGAAGGCAAACCAGCACCGCCAAGAAACTTAAAACCTCCACAACTTTTAACTTTGCAGAAGCAACTACTTTTTAAACTACAAGGGATTACAGTTCGCTCTGCCAAACGCTGATGTGGTTCAAAGTTTTCTTCTTCTAAAAGACCCCCTTTTTTAAGGGTTTGTATTTTGTAAATGATGTGGTAGGAAAATATATTATTGTAATTTAGTAACTGTTATTTGAATGAACTGAGCTCTTAGTCTTTGGAGAATGTACTAAACGAACATCAATTGGGACTAAGCACCATGACACAGTCATAAAAATCTTCCTGTTTCCTTCTAGCTTTAATTCTCTTATTTTCTGGACTGTAAAGAGAATTCTTGTGCTACTTATCTGGCACATCTCCCCAGGATGAAATTTATTCCACTGGGACCACTTCTAAAGGAGAATTCAGTATTTCTGTGTCGGCAACAAGAATGCCATGGTCTGCCAAGACTAACAAATGCATCCAATTTGTGTTTAACTGTAGCAGTTTTTGCTATAAAATATACCTTCATTCTGAACCAGAATAATACCAAGACACTTCATTTAAGGCAATCAAAACAAAACCAAACCCTTCACAAATATCAATGACCAGTACAGATGAACTACACATGAGAATACTTGTTTTTCAATCTATCACAAAATCGTTTACTTTGATTCATTCATTCTGAGCCCACTGAAACAATCACCCTCTTGCTTGAGAGCCCGCAGTGATATGTGCCTGTAAAGGCTGCTCCTTCCATATTCAGAAGGGGCTTTACTCAGACAAGGTGAAACATTCCTCTCCTCTGCTGTGTCACTGTACTGCTGTCCCAGGGAGGGAAGAACACAGGCTGCTTTAAAAATCAACACAATACTGGGTTCATTCACTGCTTCTCTGATGATAAATTTGGCTGATCTTTATACGCATTCAGAAAGACATTAAGAAGATGGGCATTCAAGTGTTTTTCTTTTCCTCCAATTGTCACAAAGATAAAGCCTCAGCTTTGAAAAAAAGGTGCAGTATATGTTTAATGGTTCTTGCTGGAAATGGAAACCTTGAAAAATTACAGTATTTCTCCTCCCTGAAGGTTATGAAAGATATTTTCTGTATACGTTGTATTTTGGAAGGGAAGGAGGAGACAGAGGAGGAAAAGCTTAAAAACTCATTTTCAAAAAGCAAAGAGAGGAGATGAATGAGAAGACTGTCAACAAAAACTGCTGAGGAAGAGAATGATGAACTATGGAAAGAAAAGAAAAAAACCCCAGTAAGTAGGAACAACAACAACAACAAAAAAAAAAAAGAGAGAAAAGCAAGTCAAACTACCAGATCCTGATGACTCTGAACATCAGAAAAACCTGAATCACAATGCTGAGCCAAAGTCCAATCAAATTTTAAGACTTTAAATAACAACAGTCCAGTATCAGTGGTAGCAAATGCATAAGCCTCTGCAGGACCTGAAGATTTCAGCTGTTTTAGACACTGGGCCATGTGTTTGGAAACTGAACAGCAGAGTCAGAAATCCTGACCCTTGATTCCTGTTTGTGTTACAGGTCAAAACTGACATAAATGAGATCTGGTTTAAACCCTCTGAGTAGATGAAAAATGCTGACACAGGTTGAGATCGTTCATTTACCTGTCAGGTACTTATCCCTGAACTTCACCTCCTGTGGACATTAATACAAGCAGTGATCACGTCAATGTACAACAGCAAGCACACTGACACACACGGCAACTTACAGCAAGAAGAGGGAGTTGCGGGCCACATCAGTTCTTGCTGTCTAGATCTTCGGCCCTGGCAGTCAACGTAAACCCCGACGCTGCTAAAACACAGCAGGTATTCTTTATTTGAGATTTCGACTGCACAGATGGCATCAGTTGGCTGCTGTGAGATAAATGATAGTGTGTGGTCATCTGGGTGGAGCAGACTGTACGGGCTGCCTTCTCCGTGAAGGGGATATTTTAAGAAACCTGACTGGTAGCCCACACAAAGGCGGTCACTGAAGATTGACATCCACTGGACATTCCCCTGGACTTGGATCTCCTTGATCTTTTTGTGACGTGTCTTACTCTGATTTAGTTCATAACAGAGGACCTGCCTTTTCATAGCTACACACAGGCAGGTAAGAGCTCCGTGGCGCACATGTCCAGAAATGATTGACTGACAGCCTTTCGTCTCTGCCAACTTATAAAACTCAGTCTCCCTTCCATCCAGGGCAGCCACAGGGAAAAGCCGCACATGACGGTTTCGTCCCGAGATTACTGCAATAAGCTGTTCATTTGGGATAAGCTCAATCTGATGAACCTTCTTACTGTCACCAACACGGATAATCTCTAAAAAAAGAGAACAAAAAAAAAAAAAACAACCAAACAAAATCCAAGTAAATAATGTTAAAGTGGGAATTGATTATAAGACATGTATTTGTAAAGATAAACTATGAAGGAAACCCAAGAAATCCCCTTTATTGCTTCCCCACAATAACAAAAAGTACAGAATCAAAATCTCTATTTTAATAATGCCAGATGTGGCAACGCTGGATGGACCTTTGGCTTTTCCTCATCAGACAAAGGGAGGAGCAGATTTGATGCAATAACAGCTCGCTCCATTATTTCAGTATTCATTTCAAAAACATTTATAGCCACAAAACTACCGAATAAAGGAAAACCCTCAAAGAACTGAAACATACAATTAAACATGTTGCTTGCTGAATTAGCTGGGGCATCTGTCATTACTTCTCTTTACAATATTGAACATAAGTTTTCTTTTCCAGCACCAAAGAGGAGGTTACAGAAAGGATCAAGCAGGCTCCTTCCTGAGGTGCACAGCAGAAGAGGAGACAACGGTCACAAACTGAAATGAAGGAGGTTCCTACTAGGCATATAAAGAAAACTGTGAGAATAATTGGCAGCAGGCAGTGCAGAGAGATTGTGGAACCTCCGTCCTTGGGGATTTTCAAGACCCAACTGGGAAAAGTCCTTGGCAACCTGGTCTGAATTCAGTATTGAGCCTGCTTCAGACAAGGGAAGAAAACCTTCAACTGCATTGCAGATGCTGGATCTTTGTTACTGGAAAGCACAAAGCACACCTCGATTATCAGCTCTCACACGGGGTTGTCCAGCTGATAATGCAGCAAATTGAGAAAAATTAAACCAGAAGATATTGAAGGAGAAAAAAGGTTACAATGTCACTTTTCTGATTGTTTAATATTAGGGAAATTATTGCCAGTTCCTAATCTCTTACCGTCTTTGGTGACGTGCACAACAAATAACCCTTCTTCATTCCCCAGAGCTATTCTTTCATGGTCTATTATGTTAAGAAAAAAAAGGTTATTTTTCTTTAGAAATACTTCATCAACAATAGTGATAATTCTGATTATCAGAGACATTCTTTAAAATCTCGAAATTAACAAATATAAATATAACACTGGTAAACTCCCAGTATTTCTAATTTCTGAAAAAATAATTCTTCTCCCATCTCTCCTGTTTGCAGAAGTAACAGCAAGAAACATAATTTTTAACAAGCCATTCAGGGCACTTAAATGTACTAACAACTTTGAAATAACTGTAATATCATACTTAAATAATTTATATAATCAGATTTTAACATATTTTATGCAGCAGCATTTAAAATTACTAAATTAGTTCTCTTCTACGTTTTCTCTCTGGTCCCACGAGTAGATTTTGTAGAGTCAGTGATTTACATCTGTTCTATAGTGCTAATTTTGCCCAGTTAAGAAATTATGTTTACAGAATAACACACTTATTCATAATTAGGAATATGTGTGAACAGGGGAAATACTCTTAAAGATCTGGCAAAAGCACCAGGCAGTGAATTGCAGTACTCTCTCAAACCCAGACACATTTCCATATGGTGTAAAACCGCTACATACTGGCTCTCTATTCAGCTGATAAAGCCATGTAACACAGTTTTCACAAAAAAAAAAAACCAAAACCAAACAAACATGCTTTTAGCATACACATTTTTCTTACAGCTTTCCTCATTTCATACCTATGATTGCTGCTGACTGTGTGGTTTTGATGAGGGGTAAGGTGCTGTCATAAGCCTCTTTGGGAACATAGACTGAGCGGTCTTTGAGTTTGTTCTTCTTCAAGATCCTATGCAATTCATTCAGCACTCCTACCCACTTGCTTTTTTCATTCTCACCGTCTGCTAGAATCAGGATTGAACACTTATTACTGGATGCAGAGAGCTGGGAAGCTGTAACCTGAAAAATTTTAAAATATATATTTTAAGTCATAGGCGATAAAAAATTTCATCATGATAATTTTTACAAGGGTATCAGATGCCTTTAAGTGCCCTTTTAATTAGCTGTCTGAAATAAGAATGCAAAAATTTAGCCTTAGTTAGTAGAAACTGCTCTATCAAGCACCCACAGCAGAAAACCCTATAGGTGTAACTCAGTAAAGACCAGAGAAATCTCCGGCTTTATTCTAACTGCATTTGTATTTATTCTATAATTTGGAAGTGTATGCCCTAAATAAGGTAGTCAAGCATTTCTAACCCAGTACTCTGTATTTTTTTTAAGACCAATAGTTTTTGTTAATAACTTAATGCAATAGGAATGGTCTTCATGCAAGAAGGATCTATGATCCTTTTCACATATTTGGTACAGCTACTATAGATAAAAATGAAAGCCCCTCGTGTAGGTTTATCTCCTCTCAGCATGCAGAGTTATGAACAGTTTGAAAACGAAAAAAACAAGGAGTGAAATACAATGGTATAGTAAAAAAAAAAAAAAGATCAAGGAATTACTAAGACACCAAAGACATTTCATTGAGGTCAAAGTTTTAATAGAGTAACTAGTAAAAATAATATTAGAAAAAGCAATGATGGCAAAATCCTGATACCATATACTAGACATAAATTTTGATGAGCATTTTTGCACTAGATTTCTATCCTGACTACCTGATGAATGGGAGTTTTCAGAGATCCAATACATAGAAAATACAAAGAAAATAAACAAAATAAACGCTTCAGGAATAACAGAACAAATTACATGGAGAAGCAGAAGACAACTTGAGCAAATGAAAATGGAGAAGGTTACGAAGAACAGAAGAATTGCAAAAGACCAACCGGAGGTTGAGAAAAATACGTTTTTTTGCGAAGGTTAGAAAAATAAAACCCACATAAGGGTTGATGAGAGCTTGTCTCAAGGTACCTGTCGTATTTTTATCATGAAAACGATATATATACAGATTGTTACACACTGCTGCTGCTGCCATGGATACCACATGGGCGGAACTAGCAAGGGAAATAAAATACTAGCAAGCTGTCAGTGAATGTACACTGTGCATCACACTGTGAAACTGCATGTCTGGGTTACTAGGTTCAAGACGTAATACTTACCCTAAAGATACAGGGGATATCCTTTCGGTTTGCGTGGATGACATCTGAGGCCAAGACAGAACTCACTGAGAATTCTTCATCCCTTATGGAGACCATAAAACGTAATTGGAAAAGAGTTAAAGAGTAAGATCTGTATGTTTGGTTTTTACTTACATTTCCATAGAATCAATAGTTTTGTTTTGTGATGGACACAAGGCAGTACTGAGACCTAATTTTTAAAATTATCCTTCCCTCTTTATTTGCAGATGAAACTCACAAATGCAATGTTGAGAAATTAATTCCTGGTAAATGTTGATGGAGGTAAATCTATTCAGAGTATCTGGATTTTGATTGTTTAAATTAAAACTTTTTTATTTAAAATAAAAATAATCAAATTAAAAAAATAAGCCTGGACCGAGAACACCTCTCCAACTCTTACACAGAAAACCAAACTCTCTAGAAGCTGTAAGCCACAGGTCTTTGAGACTTCCTGGATAAACTAACCTATTTCAGAGATGAGCTTTACTAGAGTAGGTATGTTCTCAACCTTCAATGAAGTTGGTAGTATTCCAGTAATGCTGAAGACAGTTGGAACAAACTATTTAGCTCTTCTGAACCCAAAATTGTATTAATTTTATCCTATAGCTAAGTTTTATCACAGAACCTTTTCAGGAAGAGACATTTAAGACCATCAAGACAACCGTTAATCCAGCACTGTCAGGTCAGGTCACCACTAAACCATGTCTCTCAGCACCACATCTACATGTCTTTTAACCACCTCCAGGGAAGGTGACTCCACACTTCCCTGGGCAGCCCGTCCCAACCCCTCCTCTAAAGGAATATTTCCCAATACCCAGCCTACACCTCCTCGTGGCACAACCTGAGGCCGTTTCCTCTCATCCTTTTGCTTGTTCTTTGGGAGAACAGACTGATACCCACCTTGCAACAACCTCCTTTCAGGTAGTTGTTGTAGAGAGTCATAAGGTCTCTCCTCAGCCTCTTTTTTTCCAGGCTAAACAACCCCAGTTCCCTCAGCCACTCCTCATAGGACTTGTGCTCTAGACCCTTCAACAGCTTTGCTGCTCTTCTCCGGACATGCTCCAGCACCTCCATGTCCTTCTCGGAGTGAGGGGCCCAAAACTGGACACGACGTTCAAGGGGTGGCCTCACCAGTGCGGAGTACAGGGGGATGATCACTTCCCTACTCCTGCTGATGGATATCTGCCTTTCAAAACTCCATTCAATCCCCAAAGAATGTATTTTTCTTCTTTAGTCTTTCCAGACCTTCCTCACAGCTCAACAGATGCATTTTGATGCACGATGTAGTAATGGAAGTTTAAATTGCCATGTAACAGTAGTTCAGGCTAACTGCAAATACTGCTTTCTTCTGTCAGATTAGAGGCTCTCCACATGGATTACAGTGTTTCATAAAAGCTCTGGAGCTTGCTTACTAATTTCACAAAAAGGAAAAGCAGAAAAAAAACTCTCAGTGCCTTTGAAAAGCTCCCAGTCAGCACCAAACAACTTACCTCATGTCTATGACCTGATTCACTATCACGCTGGGCTGGGATGCTTTTCCTTCTGCTACATCATAGAGGAAGAGTTTAAAATCACAGATCACTGCCAGCGCTCTCTGCCAACCTTTCTTTACTCCAGCTGGTTTTGGTACCTTTAGCAAAATAAATTCTGATCAACTCTCTGTAAGTCTGCATGCCATCACAAATCAAACAGTACAAAAATCAATTCTCTCATCTAGGTTGACAAGCTTTTATTCACTGATAATATTAAGCAACATAAGCAACAGTGCAGCTGCAGGAAGAACATCAAAACACAACCGCACAGACACCACAATGTATTCCACAATTATTTCTGAAATTCCACAGGTATTATTTTAAAAACCACATTTTCTTTCTTTTTTCACAAAGTCATTCAAAGCTGTATTAACAAATACATAGAAAGACACCCATCTCTACCTGGTTAACACAAATATGGCCAAAACTACGTGGAGTAATTTTTTTAGTATTTCTATACAAGTCTGCACCCCAATGACCCTAGACAGTACTAGCATCAGCAGAAATACTCAATAACTCACAGGCCCTGGAAAATGACCTGATCTCTAGAGTGGGACTATTCGAGACCAGCTCAAAGCACAATGGCCAACAGAGATGGAAAGAGAACTACTGCTGAAATGCTAAGAGTCGCTTTGTGAAAATTGAGATCTTAGTTTACAAACTGCTACCTGAAGGTTTAACTGAATCCATCTCCCACCAATGCCCCAGTTAGAGTTTAATTCCAGCTCTGGAAGAAACCAAATTAAATCTAAGTGCCCCAAATGTGGCTACCGGATACTTACTCGGACATGTCCTTCATACGCTGTGCCTATGCCTTTCTGCGGATCTATTCCCAAAGGTCCCTTAGTCTGTTCGGGAGGGATTGGACAAACTGCAGGTGCCTTGTCTGCACAGGTCACGTGGCAAGAGAAACCACATACTTGTGAGGAGGAGAAGAAACAAAAAGATTTGATGGTTATTCCTTGTGCAATGCAAAAGCAATGACAACGTCAATGACATTTATAAAGGAATCCTCTTTTTCTGTGACCAACAACTGAATAGTTTCACTGAACTTTGCTACACTGAGACAGTAATGCTGGTCTGTGCACAGCAGCAGTTCATGCTTTTATGTGCTTTAAATTCTGTTTTTCTCATTTTCAGAGGCGCACGGATATGGTCTGGTTTCTCCCAGGTAAGAAAGAGCCTAGTCAGAAGCTCATACTGAGATAACCTATGTGAATTCCTCTAGGCCCAACTCTACTAGTAAACAAAAAGCTGGAAGCTCCTCTAAATGATGAGTATTAGTCTGTGAACACACCAACCTAGGAGAAAGGAGTCCTGGAAAGAAGTAAAATTGTACTAAACAGCAAAGCTGTCTTACATTTTGCTCTGAGTCAGAAGAAAAAGCTGCTGTCAGCATACCTGATCACTGACTGTGGCCCCTTATTGCTATTTTAAGTAAACTGAATGAAGCTCTTCTACCACCTACTGGAATGAGTATCTCCCCAGATAACTAAGTATTCTGTTAGGTAAGATGTTCCAAATGTTTGTCTTCTACTGTTAACTGAAGCATGAGAATACCTGCTGTTATTCAGAATGCAAACAGAACACTCCTGCACTATCACACTACAACATTTCCTCTGCAATTTGTGTCTATAAGAACTTCAGTTCACACTTCCTGCTTTCTCAAGTGCTTACCTTCACATGTACAGCCCTGTCGTATCAAACCGACCATCAGAGAGGTGCACTGATTGCATTTGGTTGGTGTATTGAATGATTTCACTACAAACTGGTGGGCTTTAGGCTGTGAAATAAGCAGACGAGGCTGTTAATACATGTAACACTTCTGAAGAATTGTTTTCACAGATGTAAGAGTGCATAAGAGCATTTTAAAAAGTCACTTAGTTGTGGTTGCTGAAATGAGATCTGAGCTCCTAACACATGGGCTGAAAAAAGTTCCTTATCAGTGCTCGTTATTGATAATTTACACCACCCTCTGTAAACAAAACCATAGAAACTGGACCTTGTCTCAGAACACGAGTTTGCTTCCACTGCAGATAGGAAGGTTGCCAAAATTACTCCATTACACTCTAGAAGCTGACCATGCTTGGTAGGCACCTAGTGCCCAGCCAATGTCAACACACCACACACAATATTTTCTAAGCTTGCAAGTTCAATACTGCTCTGTAAGGAGCATTGCCTTAGTTCAAAGAAAAACACGAGACTTCTTCAAAATTCTAATTTTTATGCCAGAAAGCATGACAGAGTTCAGTTTTACGGTGTCAGGCAAAGGCAATTACAGAACAACCCATTTAAAAGCAAGAGTATAGATGAAGTTGATTTTGAAAGGGCTTCTCCTCTTGTTAGCTCTTGGGAACAGAGACTACTTAAGTGTTTTAATTCTCTCTCCCCTCAAGGGTATCAGTGCCGATGCTACGATACCAAGTTTAAATGACTACGTAATGTGGTGGTAAGATTCATAAAAGGCCTTATATAAAATCCAGGAAACTCCTTTGCCTTCCTAAAAAACTCCCAGCAAAGTAAGAACTAGTACGTGGAGAAAGGATACACACAGGCTGAACGGAAAGGACGTCCAAACAACCTGGATAATGTACATGATCCGAAATAAGACAATTTTGCAGACTAATGAATAGGAATATTGAAGTTTTACTCACTTTCCTGTTTTTCACAGCATAGGACATCACAGCTAAGGGCTCCAACTTCAACCATATTTAACAGTTTTAAAGCTACAACGGAAGCTTTCTGTCTATAGATGGATGCCTTGTTTTGAAACTTGCAGGAAAGCTATTTAGCTTTAAGAACTGATTCAATCATAAAGTAAGAAGGTTCTTTAGGGAACATAATAAATTAGAAACCAATCATTATTACTAAGCAAAACATCTGCAGAAATGAAATGATGTGCCCAGTGAAATCTGTGTCACATGATTCCAAGTGTCCTTACAGTATTTTTTTTAATTGATCTGCTAAGGCGTTACCCACAGAACACTGTCTGCTCAAATCTTTTAGCTTTCTTTTACACAAATGAAGTCTTCTGCAATTTTGCAATTTACCAAAGCAGAGAAACAGGTCTATTAGAAAGTCTTACTTCCTTCATTGATTAGTTGCAGAATTTTTTTTAAAATACACAGAGTATTCATAAGCCACTGAGGCACTTCTGAAACTTTTAAGAGAAAATTTTCCCTTTAACAGGTTCTATCTTACTCCTCATTTGCTTGCATATACACAATTCACTGTGAATTAGCATGCACTGACTGGCTTATTTCGCCAACAGCAAAATAATTTCAACAACTGATGTAAAAATCAGTATTTATGCAAATAAAAAGCCAGAAGACAGGAAAGCTGGAATTCTTTCTCCCAGCCTAGTGCTGTAGTGCTCACTGTAGTGTTCATGTTCACCCCACACAACTTATAAAAAACACAAATCTATGGTTTCATGTTAGGTTTACTATTTTCTAAAACCCCAAATCTAATTAGCACACAAGATGTGCTAATTGGAGACTGGCCCATAGTATCATCAATTTTATTGTACGCAGAGGACCAAGGCAGGTTGGTCAGACACATGGAGTCTCTTCCTGTCTTCAAGATCTCATTCATTTATTCCTAACGCCCAAACTACCGAATGTCCTATAACCAAACGCCTGTGTGCTGCTACAGCGGAATGCCCGGTACAGCTTGTCACACCACATAATGTAAGAACGAGGGGTTTTTAATTTTAGAAAGTAACTAGCTTGCATAGAAACAATCGTTCTATACAGTTCTGTTAAGACTACTGTGAGAAACATTTCTGCTGAAGCTGTTGCCCAGGAGTGATATTTTCCCCTTTTAAAAAGTGTGAACACTTGACTGAATACCTTTGGTGCAGAGAGTCCTGATCCAATATAGGCTGTCCTCATGGTTGGTGTGTGAATTGAACGGGGAGGATGATCTGTAACCTGAACACAGTCCCCAAAGGATCAATAAGACATCAAATACACACCATCAGAGATAGCTTGAATAAAGTAAGAAGACTACAACACCCCATCCACCCCATCCCCAAACACAGAAGCAATGAAACCAAACTGATTAACACAGGAAAGGACTTGGAAAACCCAATCCTATTTCTCAGGAAAACAATGTGTAAGTTTCATCTCCTAAATGTCAAAAATGACCTTGTATTATCTTAGACATTTGACTGAATCTTTTCTAAGGTAATATAATCAGAGTGTTAAATTTTTTAACCAGGAAAAGGGATACATTGCTATAGTTGCAGAGCCTGGCTAATAATTTGTATTGACAAGATTTTCAGCAGG
>NW_010403505.1:82569-99940 GCF_000710305.1 Buceros rhinoceros silvestris
GACTCCAAGGTGTGCTCTTACAAACTAGAGTATAGTATTAACTTTGTGCCACCATTTCTTACACATTCATGACAGGATATGTTATGAAGAGAGCATATATCTACTAACTGATTCAACACAGCTCCCATCCCTAATCAATTAACTGTACATGAAAGGAAATGCAACATTCCCCAAAATACACCACTAGTGCAGAAGGCTACCTACAAGGTTCTAAATAGTCTCACTCAGAGGAGTGAGCTTCATTCTAAACAAAAGGATCTGCAATAGCAATTTTTAAAAGAGTGAAACCGTTACTCCTAAAAAACAGACAAAAAATTGTCAATGCTGAAGTACCTCGATTGGTTCAATCTCGCTAGCTGTAGAAGGAGACCTCGATCTTGAATGGAGGTGAGACTTGCTATCTTCATCCCGTGATGGAGTGTTAGACAATGTAAAATTCTCTACTGAATCAATCTAGGAGAAAAATTCAAGAGAAAAAAAAAACAACCAAAAAATAAATCATACACATCATTAAAAAAGAATTCTCAACTCTTACCAAAATAAGATATGGGAGCAGTAGAATTCCTAAGAGAGAACCGAGAGGATAAAAATTCAGTTTTAAGCAACTTTGTAATTAAAGCACAAAAAATGCAATGAAAATTATTGAATATGAACACACCAAGGCTTCTGCTGAGTGGTAAGCACATGCATAAGAGCTGCTAGTTCAAGGGCCTGATAAATAACTGAAGAGACTTGTAATTCAGCATTTGTAAACAGTGAATAATTTCTAAACACCGCTGGGTTTTGTCCACTGGTAGTAGAGATTTGTTAGAAGTGAATTCCCATATAGCCCATGTAAATCACTGCAAACATATTTAGGAGACAATAGGAGAAAAGGCAAAGCACAACATATTTCCTGAGGTTAGTGTTAATTATATTCACAGAGAGGTTTTTTGTACCCCATCTGAACTACAAAAACATCCTTACCAGGAATACAGTTTCTTCAGGGGAGTATTTTTCTAGTCCTTGACATACAAAGAAACTAAGCACAAAACTACCCTGAACAACAAGGCATATATGCACAACCAGGTATCTTGGATAGCAAGTCATCTTTTGTCAGTGCAACTGAAAAAAATCAGAGAATGCAGGATCCTTCCTTCAAAACAAGACTTCTCCACATCAAAGTTTTCTATGTAAATTTATACATTTAAACAAAACATTATAGCGAGATGATGATGCTTTTCTCTACAGGCCTACCGAAGGCTTCATTGCATGGCTGGCTTTTCTGAAGCAATGCTACCACCACTTCCCCACTGCTAAGGATATGCTACCTTGCACACAAACTGAAATATGCAGCAACATTTACAGAAAGCATTTGAACGTTCCTGTGTTTTTTATCTCATTTGTCATTGACATCATACTAAGAATTCCACAAACTTTACTGCTTTTTGGGAATAAAACATATTGCCAAGCCAATCTTACACATGCATATACAGTCTGGTTCTCCAGAAACTCAGTCATGGTAGTAAACAGGTGCAGTTCCTGTTTTTGCTTTTTCCTTTTAATTTTTTTTAAATAGTAATGAGTTAAATTTGATGGCTTCTAGTTTTATCATAGCCTTAAAAAAAAAAATCTGGTGGAGAACGCTCATAAGCTTAATCATTTGAGGCATATTAAGATTTCTGTAATGAAAACAGGAAATTGTCACTCTGGAATACACCTGTTTTCTACACATAGATCATGTGTTTCTAGCATTGAGGCAAAAATTAGCAGTAAAGCAAACATTTTGTGCTCAGATTTATCAGAAGCAAATAATAATTGGAAGCTTTATCCAGTATTAGAAACACTGATAGTAAATCCCCAGACACGTAACACGGTTTCAATTATTTTACACTGGTTTTTATGAAGTCTAAACACGTGGTAACTTGGAGTCCACTCAAAGATTGTTTAACCTCGAACAATTCTACCTTCTTCTTAGAAGCGTTAATAAAAATTAAGCCAAATGAGTAACTACAGGCATATTTTTTTCACAATAAGAAACAGACATTCCTTTTCTTCTACAAGTTAAACTCAGAGATATAATCTACTATTTCATAAATGTTTCCAGATACTCCAAAGGCTGTCCCCTCCAAATCAGCTTCTGCATACCAAAGAATCTTCATGGTGTCTCTTAAAAAATTTAGTACAAACATAATACGAATGTTGGAACTTCTCTGAAACGTGCTATAAAGCCTTTGTGGTTGAAGACAAGTGCAGAGCCAGTAACAAATGTATTTTTACTTTACTTACGAACATAAAAAGCCCACAAAACACACAGAACCTGATCTACCATTACAGAATTTGAAGGGAATTTAACATCACCTTTCCTGCAGAAATGAGGCCTTAAGCAGCAATCTTCAGGTTCCTTGCTTTAATGAGAAGAACCCAGCACAAAAGCCACCTGAACTCGACTATGGCCACAAGCTGACATGGACCATATTAACACCACTAAAACAAGTTTTAAACTAATCCACCGGACTATTAAAAGCATATTTCAATGTTTTCTGCAAACTGTAATAGCCTTGCAGTCTCCCACAGGACTGTGCTTAGCTGTCTACACAGCGTGACCTGTGTAGGTCTGAGCCAAAGCTGGCCTGTGTATAAACACATCTTGAGGAGAGATGCACTTTTGAACTGGTGGCAGAGCCGACAAAAGCAAGTGGTTACTCTAAGCTTGCCTAAGACACAGACTGCTGTGCTTCAAACTGCGTAGGTAAGGTCATCACTGGAGCTGTTGGGCATTATTGCTTATATTGTTCACTATAAATGCTTTGTATGCTTTCCTATTCCTATCATCACACATGTATAAAAGAAACTAGCAGTAAGAGTTTAAAATGGGCACAGCATAACTGGTACCATTTCAGTCTGACAAAACTTTAATAACTCCATGTTTAAAATTCCACCTTGATTTTCGAAACATCACGGAGCTTTCCAGTGTAATGGGCTACAACACAACCATCTCTCTTTTCCTTCTATGAATCTTCTTGTCCTCCTTGATGCTCCAATTTACTCAGTTCCCCACTTCCCAATTATTCATCTCAGTAGTGTGGTATTTTCTATCATTTGCTATGACATGCCTCTCACATGCCAAATTTCTACCTTCTGTAGGCAATTCCCATAACTGAACACATGCGCTCTGCTAAGGGCAAGGAAACAAACAGACCTTCATCTGACATTTATTCATTTCCCCAACCTGCATCTACCCGATCAGCTTTCATGAAGAACTTTCATATCGGAATTAAGGAAGTACCCACATCATCTTCTGCAGGTACTGTGATAATCTGCTCACACGATTACCAAATGAAATACTTGGAAAGCTTTTAGCCCACAGCTGTAAAACAACAAAAAGCACAGCAGCAGCAGCAAACAGCAGCAGCAGCACAAGACATGCAGTGAGGTAAATAACACAATCCATACATTAAACAAAGGCATGTACACAACAGGCAAAAAATAAAGGGCCACATAGAGTAAGACAGCCTCTTACACGTCTGCCTTTGTTAGCTGGAATACAGGAAGGAGAGCGCTTTAACAAAGAAAGGAGGAGAATATGTTACAAAATCAAAGAGTGACACATACATCAACTCCAAATTTGTCGCTCTATATCTCCAGAGGTAGTGCTTAGACACACACAAACATGTTCATTTTTACAAGTATTTTGAAAACAAGATATCCTGGGGCAACAGAAGGGAAGCAACATCACCAAAAAAGGAACAGTTGTTTTAAATGCTGTAGTTTTACACTGGACAGTAACAGTGAAGCTGCAGACTACATCACACTAATAACTGGCAGTTAGCGCCTCTGTACTTTGAACAAGATGAATAAAGCAATCTCTTGGAGGCGTAGTACGTCCAATTTAAAGTATCATTAAGAAGCAGAATTATCCTAAACTTAATTATGAATGTGGCTTATTCTGTTTAATAATGAGAATTCAGAACATGAATTATTCTGTGGTTATTTACAAAGCTCAGATTTGTTTAGTCTCACAACCGTCCATGAGGACTGCGTGCAAGGACAGATTGCAGGAAGATTTAAGAAACCTATTTTTCATTTGTAAGGCATTGGTAACGGGAAAAAGAATATTTTCTAGAAAGGGGGGAAAATAACTTAATCAATGGAAAATGAGATTCCATTTTATTGTTATTAATAATCATAAAGTCATCTTTAAGAAAAAAAAAAGCTGATTCCTTTGAATAGCTAGTAAGATACACAAAGATCCACCTGGCAAAATACCAAAAGGCAACACTTCCATTATCAGACACTTCTAATGAACACAAGAGACTTAACACCTAAGACGATGCTACTAAGAGACAGCCTACAACACACAGGAGAAAAAGCAGCACAGATTTAGAAATTAGTACATCAGAGACACTGGTGGTGACTTCCCACCAAAACCAGAAACCTGTTATAGCTAAACCCATTCTTACTCCGCTTTGCACTCTCCTCCGTGCTCAAGAGATCGTTTCTGAACGCGCGGGCTTTTGCAGTTCCAGGGATTTAGGCACCAGTTCTGCCAACCTGACCAAGTATCTTTTCAAGGAGCAACAGCTGGAACCAACAGTGACTGCTACTCATCTGAACAGTGAGCTACCACTTGTCTCGCCCAGCACCTGCTGGCTTCAGATGCAGCGGGGCAACTATTTTTACTTCTTACCAGCAGAAATTGCAAAGCTACTGTTTCCTTCATTGAAAAAATTGGAACTAACTCCAGTCATTCAGAGTGCTATAAACAGTTAGGTTATTCGGAGGGCAGACACACGACACCCACTCTAGGAAACCTCCTGTGTAATCAGAGGGGCCAATTCAGTGCTGCTTATGCATCTGCATATTAAATAGACTTCAGAGATCTTGCAAAAGAGCTATGTAACTGCAACTGCATATTATTCAAACTCTTTCCGTCATTTCTTAACAAAGTATGGAGGCCAAAGAAACAATATGGGCTATTAGTAACATTTACTTTGGGTTCTTGATGACAGGAGAGGCTTTCCTGAAACCCATGCAATATTGCGGCACTGCATGAGTCTGACCTAAGGACTTCTAACTCCTCCTTGGTCTTTTTAGAAAGAACCCTCACATTTCTCAAGCTTGTGCTAACTGAGCACAGGTTAATGTTTCTTGAGATGCTGCAAGAAACAGTGCCCTTCAAGGTAACTACTGCCAAAAAAGACACTGGAAAAGGAATGGAGGCCACATCCAGTACGGAGGGATTTTTCATACCCTTATTTTCATTTAAGTCTGCCTAATACATTGTTATCAAACCAACTTGATAAGGTAAAGTATAAATAACCACTCATTTGGATAATCCAGAGGCTATACATTATGAATTTCTCTACGAATGAATCGAGTAATTGTCCAATAAATGAAAGATGCGGAACTGACTTCAAGCACAACTTAAATATAAGACATTTCGCCTACTAACGCAGATACCAGCTTTATTTTTAACAAAGACAGGTAGCTTGACAAGTCTTGTATTTGACTGCAAAGTACTCTTCCCATTTCTGAACAGTTAACTCTCTTCTGCAGTTTTGCCAGATGGGAAAAATTTCTGTCCTGGTGTTAGAGATGTTAGATCCTGGCCAGCCCAGTCCAATGTATGTTTCCCAGAAACATACTCTTGTCCAATGCAACTGAGGAAAAAATGCTTCTGCCGGACTCAGACTGAGGATGTAACGGGAAATTTGATTCTGCACATCAAAAGTCATCCACATGCAACAATACACACATTAATACCTGGAGTTTTACCTAAGAGTAAAAGATGGGTATCTAAAAAGATTTGATCTGGGTGGACCAATCAAGAAGAATGTCTTAAAGGATGTATGCCAGCAGCTGAAAATTACTCGCTTGTACAGATTAAAAATAAAGTGATTTTGTCAAAATGCTTGTGAAAAAAAAATGCTGTCTTTTCTTAAAAACCCAACCAAGAAATAAATGCAGAATAAAGTACTGATGTCGTTCAAAATGAAGTAGAGAGCAACCAGCAAAACTTTCTCAGCCTAAGTTTCCCCTCGTAAAATAGAATGTTATCAGCTACTCTGCCACATAGGTACTTTCTTCCTCTTTTAACAGGTTTTAGGAGAGAGTATTACATATTTTTAAATGCAACTTGCCATGAAAGAACCAGCTGAAAAAAACTAAGTGTTCCTAATACTCAGGCAACGTAGAGAACACTTCTTTAGTCCAGATAAAGGATATAAATATTACTCATTTATTATAGATCTAATATGACAGGAAACTGTAGTCTCTTTTTTCTTCATGTAAGAAAATTCCAACAATATCAGCAAAACAAAGGTTTCTATGTGCTATACAAAAATGCAGGGAAATACTTTTTTTTTTCTACAGTACCACAGATGTACCTTCACATTTTGTGCCCAATATATACCTGATTTACAGAAAAGAAAGCATCGAGAAGAAAAGCCTTATTTCAGAGTTTGTGAAAGGAAGTGCGTAGAACAGACCCATATACTATACTCTCTTTGTTGCACCACTCACAGCAGGCATTTCTAGAATAAAATTAATTATATCACATTTTAATGCAAATAGGATTATACTATTTGAAGTGTATATATATATAAAAACATGTGTGTATGTGTATACACATATATACAAACACGCACAGACGTGCACACACACTATACCTACAGAGTTGTAATGGGTGGTTCTCTACCGTGGATGCATAGTATATACTTTGATTTTAAAAGGTTATTAATATTTACTTTATGTGCCTAATACTGCAGTCCAGAAGAAATAGATTGCAGTCAATTTTCAGCTTTTAACTCATTTCCCTTAGTACATCATTAACTAGGGATTTACTCTAGTTTAAATACTTAAACACTGTCTTGACAGAAAACTATCTCAAATGGCAATAAAAAGCACTAAGTTCATTTCAGTTATAATGAGAACTAGTTCTTATAATATATGCTAAAAAAGAGACAATATTTTATTGGAAATTAACTGTATGCGAGGAAAACATTTTCACTGAAGTGATCAGAAAACTTCAGGAAACAGCTAGTGATAACATAGTAATATGAAGCAATAAAACTAAATTAAATAAACGTGCCAGTAATTTTGGAACCATTTTCCACTGGGCCATATCAGTAGAAAAAGCCCCAAAGAAGCTTCTCCTCTTAGAAAAACCATTTGCAATTAAGAATTCTTTGCTTGTACCTAAAGAAAAACATTTACTTTAAAATTGAACATCTCCCTATACAAATTGGTGTAATATGCTATTATAGAAATATTCCGTTTTCTATGGCACTTGCACAGTTTTTAAGTTGACTGCATTAATGTGTGAATATTTCAAATAAATCAGCTGATCTGTTACTGAGGGATTTACTGGTTTGAAAGTCAAAGACTTACGTCATCCATAAAATCAATCAATGAGGATGAAGAGGAGGAAAATGAATCCTATTTTAATGAAAACAGCAGTAAAAAAAAAAGAGAGAGAGAAAGAAAGAGATGGATGAAGAAAAGCGTTCAGCATAAATAAAAGTGCAAAAATAAAGAACTTTACAGTTCTAAATAACTAGTGCCAGTAGCAGTTATCTCAGGAAGTTTTCCTTAACTGCCTTTCATAGACAATTAATCACTAAACTATCTGGATAAAACACCATGTTTTTCCAGCATTCGCTCTATAAAAAATATTCCTATACTTCAACAGGATTTTTTTACTGGAAGCAACTATTAAGAAAAATCATTAAAAAGCAAATTAAAAAGTTATATTAATTGTGAGGACTTCCAAGAGAGAACAATGAATTAATGAATACACAAGAAATGGAAGTAAATTCTGGAACATCAGTAATACGAGGGATTGTGCTCGTTCTTAGCTAAATGTGATGACCTTGTACACCCACCACGGAAAAAATGGGAAAATTTGAGCCCAATGTATAAATCTAAAGGTGGTGCCTTGTCCCCTCTGATTTCAGTTTGACCAATATTTCACTCCTGCTGTTCATTTAAAAGAAAAATGATGCATTGCTTATTGTTGACTAAAAGAAGACGATATGAAATGTATAGTATTATTTCAATTTTTTCCTTCCAGATTTTCTGCCTAAACTGTTCTTTATGTTTAGGTGTGACAAAGGAATCATACAGATTTATTTTTTATGTGTATAGGATCTGTGGAGAGGAGACGAATAGTAATTATCTGGATTTTACACATCTGTGTAAAATAAACAGAAGATAAAAACAACTTTAAAAATATACAGTACCAATGACTTCATCGATTCAGGGATTATTTACCTATTTTCTCTCATTTTTACCAAACCAGTATCCACAGTACTTAGCACTTTTCTGAACACAGAAAAAGGCAATTTGAATAACTACATTTTTCATGTTCACTACAAAATCAGGAAAATTTCTGCATTCAAAGATTGAGAGAGAATTCGCTGGGATTACTAGCGTTCAAGAGAAGACAGCCAGCACTGTAAATGACAAACAATTCTCACATATTATTATACACAAATATAAATGGGGCAATGTGATTAAAATACAGCAGCAAACTCTCAGAACGTAACAGCAGCAGTTCCACTGACCAACAGAGAGTTAGAATAGCCGTACACTTACTTCAAATTGATCCAGAGCAGAGGTAGGCGCATTCAAAAATGCCAAGAAAGAATTCTGTGAGTCTTGGTGCTTTACACCTAGAAAACAGCAGCAGGTTTTTAAGCTACGGAAAAACGACCTTTTCATGGTGGACCTTTGCCTTGCTGAATGAGGATCTGACTATCCACCTCAGCCACCTACACTTTTTTAAAATGAGCTGTCACATTTGGTCTGTTTTCCAGAATAAAAGATTTTTTTTTAATAGACGTACACCCCTAAGAAGGCAGCATACGTTTAATTAACCTTTTCCAAGCTAGGATGGGTGTGGTGGGGATTTGACATGAAAGCGCACTGTGGGTACATATCCGTTACGTGGAAGGCACCAGTTTCTAATGTGCCGATGATGTCCACTGGCAACACGCACTGCGTGTCTGTTTTCCAGAATAAAAGATTTTTTTTTAATAGACGTACACCCCTAAGAAGGCAGCATACGTTTAATTAACCTTTTCCAAGCTAGGATGGGTGTGGTGGGGATTTGACATGAAAGCGCACTGTGGGTACATATCCGTTACGTGGAAGGCACCAGTTTCTAATGTGCCGATGATGTCCACTGGCAACACGCACTGCGTGATGTACAGGCACACACAGGCTAACGCTGCAGGTTACGGGGCGTGTGCCCTAGTCACACGCTGGACAGCCCACCATCACCAGACAGCTTCGACAAACAGCGAGGTTCCACAACAACGTACAAAACGTACAAAAACGTACCAACTGTTTGAGGAACACGCTGCATTTCCAAACACACGAGTGCCCTGACCCATGCCCTCTGCCTGTCTGCCTTCGCTCACTTTTCAGCGTCCAGGAGTAACACAGTCCTGGGCAAAGCTTCAAATGTCTCTGTCACACTACACCATTTACTGGGTTTCAGCCAACACGGAGAGCAGAACGCTGCATCCTCTGAACGGCAGAGGCTGTCACATCTTGACTGTTACTTTAACTTGATTCTACTGATATACTTTTTTCCTCCTCTTCTTTTCTCTGGGCAATAATTCAAGTTGCTGTGTGTGTTTATAAATCATAGATGTGTCAAACCCCACTTTCCTGAACACTACAAATGCATTATATATATGTATATGTATACAGCCAGCAGGACCAAGTGCATCTCAAAAGACTGATGCTATCAAAGGTCACTTATTTAAGAAATATCATTGTCTTGCTCTAAGTGGCCATATCACCCTGTTTGCTCTCTAATATAACCCACAGTGAACAAAAAAGTTACAAAGAACCTTTTCCTCTTTGAAATGTATATACACTGAAACCCCAGGAAAAGTCTAAAAACAATTCTTAAATTACCTGCTACTTTACTGAATAGTTTTTAGCAATCTTTTTCCCTACCCTCCTCAGTTTCTGGACCTCATTTAAAGAGCAAAGGTTTCGAGTGCTAATCCCTTCCTGGAAATAAATTTCCACACACAGGAAGTTACTCTACCATTGTACATGTAAATCCTTTATATGGTTCATGATTTAAACACCAACATTCTTCTTGTAAGAGAAAACCAAATCAAAAAAATAATACAGATTTTGGATTAAGGTGTATTTCTATCAAAACACTGAAACAGTCACAGTAGAATCTTATTAATTTACCTCTGGCAAAACACATAACTAACTTTTCCTTCAACAAAAAGAAAGTACACTTTCTTTTCCCCAAGAAAGTAAATGTTGATCTCTATTTTCACCAAAAAAATAAAAGTTTTAAAAACTGGGAAAAATACAAGGTAAAACATTAATTATAAATTCTTAACACAACGGAAGATTTCAGAAGCTGAGTAACCAAGCATAACATTTAAGACAGTTCGAGAATCTGTAAATGAAAGCTAAACATATCAAAGCATTATTGTCTCCAGGGAGGTGTTACCAGGAGGTCCTCTCCAAGTACTTGGAAGAAGCATAATCCTGGTATCCTTGCTAAGCATCAAGCCAGACAAGTATTAACTTCCTAAATCTTACTTGCTAATCGACACCAGTCGTTTTCTAACGTTTTGTATCGGTGTCACGGGTTAGGGCTGGGCTGGCCACTACCTGGCTGGCTGGTGTTATTTTTACCTGTCAACCATTCTTGGAGGTCTCTCTGTAGGAGATGAATGGTAACTACAATAGATTACTGACTGACATGCCGTTAGGTTGCAAAGGCTGAGCAATGTTTGACATCGCTACACAGCAATTATTGCCAGGAGTTCAAACAGTTCCCGACAGAAAATTAGGTAATTCCATTTGGTCTGAAAAATCACTTCTTCCCACATGACTCATAAGATACAAATATTAGAGCTACTAAGGGAACTGCAAAGAATCAGCCAAATCATATATCATCTCTCAGTGATTTTTTTTTTCATTTCAGAATTACCAGAAAAGTCTCTTCTCCCAACAACCACGTGAAAAACTGTTAGACAGATGCACTCAAAATCCCAGAACATACTCTTTTGACAGCAAAGCAAACATGACCACGCTGCTCACTACATGGTTACAAAGCCAATCAACAAAGTCATCCCAGAAACAAATGAATGCTATGAATGCTTCCGCAGTTGTTTAATCTCTGTGTGGACAGGGCCAAAACATTCACAGATGAAGAACACTATGATCACTACTGAAGTCTAAATACTTTCCCCATCACAAAGAGGAAAAGAAATTATAAACATATCTATACTTGTAACAGTTTTCTGGCAATAAATCACCATACACATGCCAAATAAAAATAATGCAGTTCAAACTCAAATAATATCTTATATATCAGCAAAACTGTTCCAGTCTATCAAATACATCATGAAAACTGAAGCGTATTACAAGTATGTATTACAAGTACAAATGCGACTGCTGTGGGTACATCTTAACATGCAATTGTGCTCACATTGTGTATGCCAAAGGTTGTTGGCATCCTATTTTAGTTGCAAGGTGACACCTAACTGATAAGATGTACCCACCAATGTGAAACACGTTATTTACTTGGATATCAGTTGTCATACCCTTTTCTGATCTAAGCTCTTCTGTCTCCTTTTTCAGCCTTTCAATATCTGTCAACAGTTCCATGTTCTTCTTCTCAGCTTCTTGCAATTTACTTCAAAAGAATACAAACAAAAAATTATGTAAATATTGAGAACTCACGATAGAAGTAACTTTTATTTTTTGTCCATCTTCACATGGTATTTAAAAATTAATGCCCAGCAAGCCTCATGATGTCATCAAATGCCAGAATGAATTCTGAAATCTACTGGAACCTGTTTAGTATGGTATCTTAAAAAAACAACCCAACAAACCCTAATCCAAAAAACCCTCAAAAACCCCACAAAAAACCAATTAATTTCCCCTCTTTACCCATTAAATAGGCTCATGTGTCTAATTTATGAGTAGCTGGGTGAGCTTGTATCCTGTGAATGAGAAATAAAGACCACATGTATTTTTATGCTTAAAAATCGGGGGGCTGGGGATTGTTTACTTGTCAATTCGCAGTGCCTATGATACCTACAGATCATGTTGTATACTATTTTTCTTCTCAATTACTTGACAGTTAGTTGTTTCAGTGCTTTCTGATTCACAGCTGATAGGTAACTACTATGCATTTCTACTTCTCATCCTTGCCTATCAAAGCAAAGACTGGTTCTCCTGTTCTTAGAGCTCCTATAATGCTGCCTATCATCATGTTGCCTGGCCAGAAAACCACCCAAGTCAGGTGGACAAGATACACTTTACAAACAACATATTAGAATCTCAGCTCTGTCCAGCTGCTCTCCTAAAGCTGCAAAACAAGTCACTGTTCTGAGCTAGACTGAAGCTGGAGTCATAGAAATGGAATGTCTTCCTATTAATCCCTGCTTCAGGTATACACACAACCCAGAATAAAATTGTGTTATTCTGGAGGAGGGCTGGGGGGAGGGAACAGAGAGAGAGGTCTGAGAAAAGAATAAAAAAATTCATAATCTTCCATAACCACATCTTATTACTGTGCAAATCATTATGCAATAACAGATTTTCATCAGCTAACCCAATGCAACTATCTATAGAATGGAAAAGAGTACGTTGCAACACACAAAACCAAGCTCTGCTTGCATTTGAACTTGTTACCACAACTAGAAGAGATTGTATTATATGTCTGCTCTGAAAGTCTTCAAGATTTCAAATTTTCCCACTACGTGTTCAGCTGCAGGGAAGAGAGATACGGTCCTTCTTTCACACTTGGATGTAAGAACTGTCATGTAATTCATTATTGAATTTTACAGACAAGATAGTCAAAATCATCACTTGATGACATCTCCTGAGAGATATCGAAGTAAATTTCCATTAAAACAACTCAGTCTTACCACTCTGTGGAGATACAGGAAGCTTTGACTTTATTCAACTCATCTTGAATAGCCTGTTTGGCTCGGATTTCAGCATCAAGAGCAGACTGTAGTTCCAACCTTGCAGACATATCCAGTTTCGCAAAGCGGCGCATCTTCCAGGGCATGTCCTAGTAAGGAATAAAAAAAGGGGAGAAGAAAGAGTAAGAAGAAAGAAAGCTGAAAATGAGGAATGTAACTGACTTCAACAATTACATTTCCCAGTCTATTATGTGCTTAACGTGGAAGTTCCTTAATACAAAAGTAATCTAAAATTAAAAAATAAAAAGTTTATATTTATTTTTGAACTCAATACTAAATACACCAGATGAATGTCTTATACTGTCATGACCTGAAAAGGAAAGAGATTATGAATTGTAGTTTTGGTGTGCCTCAATTCAAGTGACAGATACGAAGGACATTCACATTTCACAAGTGAAAGACTTCAAGGCTTTCATGACCCAAAGTATAGATTTCCTTCATAAAATTCCTTTATGATTATAAAGTAGCTACTTAATATCATATATAAAATCATGTTATGAAGATATTGGTGTTTAATTAATAGGTAAACAATAAATTTGCTATTCAGTTATTCAGAAGGGAAAGGCTAGGAAAGTGTAACTTCTGACCACCAGGCACTACAGACAGGTTATTACTGCAGCTGAAACTATCAAGCTAGTGTTTTTTTCAAACAAACAAACAAAAATATCTGACATAAAGAAGTGGAGTCTTACTGTGGCTCGAGCACCCAAATTGGAGTTCCTCAGGGCCTCTAGTTCTTCCGTCATTTTAGAGGCCAAAGCTTGAAGATATCCTCGAGCATCTTTTTCATCACTTACCCTAAACAATTACGTAAGGAAAAGGTGTTTAACCAAATAATCTCAAGAAAAAACCCTTCAACAAAATAACAAGAAACAAAAAAAGCAGAATTCAAACCAAACCCCATAAAACATAAGGAAACAAGCAAACAAAAAACCCAATACAGAAAACCACACAGAATGAAGCCTTCGCTGCTTTGCAGAGTTCTGTTAAACAATACGCGTCACTAGGACAAGGAATAAAGGCTGAAGAACTACATAGTTAAGTAATGTATAGATGTCAGCTCCCTGAAATTGAGACTATGGGAGAGAAACCCTTCAGGATTCAACTTATTTTATGGAGTTAATTAAGACAAAATATATAACCAATAATTAACAATGCAACTATCCACATCATTTTGGAACCAGTGGTTGACTTTACTGTAACACCTGACAATGAGAACTAGTAGTGAGAACTAAACAGTGATGTTATTTCAAGAAATGCTAATTAAATAGGGAGAGTCTAACACTAATGTTATTAAACAGAAAAGACTCTCTCACCCCCAAGCTTTCTTTCTATAACAGGTCTATCGAGACATGTTTTCTGGGTGCAAAGACATCAAGGAGGAGAAGTCTGTTTTTCAGATTCTTTGATCATCAGTTACAAAGGAAAAAACCCTTTTTGTGATTAATCACAGCAGAAGGTTCTTTCTTCACTCTATCTCAAGAAGCAACACCGAAAAGAAAGTTGCTAAAAAATTACGTCACTGAACCTAAGTAGTTTGTGAAAAACCTAGAACAGACAAACAGAGCCTTCCTCCCCCGGCAAAGACTCCTTACATGCCTGGCTCTGACATACTCATCTTGCCCACTGAAGAACTCAGTTCTGTAGCACCAGGGCACACCCAAGTCTCTGAGCTAGTCTGAGACCAGCAATCTAATACCACAGCTTGATCACAGCTGGATCTATCAACGCGAACCACAGGAATGTTTGGGATGTGCCCTAAGTATTGAACCTCAAACAGTTTTAAGTAACCTATAGGGAAGTGGGAAAACAGTTTTTCTATTTCATGGAAATTAACTTATCCTTGCTTCCTGATCTTTCCTTAGTAACTGTAATCCCAAGTATGTTGGACTGGAGATGCGAGTTCTCCAGGTGGTTGAACTTGTCTCATGGTGCCCTTTCCGCAGAAAGTGGTTTGCCCTCCATGCCTACAAAGCAATAAAATTTTCTCTGGTTGATACTATGGGGTTCAAACAGTGAATATGGAAATGGTGTTACTCGCAAGTTTAACGTTAATTAAGAAAAAGAATACAATGTTTCAACAAGATCTGTGGATAGTCAGCAGGAGGCAAGAAAGACAGAGAGCACGTACTCTGAACTGCCACAGGCAAGGGAGGAAGCAGAAGAGCTTTCCCATAGTGGCCTCAGAGCAAGGTGACAATGTGAAAGCTATGGGCTAAGCATCTACAGGCTGCAGTTCTTCTAGGCGTGCAGTTTAAGATCTATGTACGAAAGATTGTTTTAACACAGAGGAGGCTAACGTAAAAATAGCAACCATTTGCTACAAAACTCACTCCCAGTACAAAAAAGCAAGCACTTACTCATGCTTTGGGCTTTATCTTCGTCTCCTGCTTACAATTTAGTTCAAGAGGTGGGGAGCAGCCCAGAAAAATGCAACATGTCATGACTCTCAATGTCAGTGAAAGTTTTGATATTAATGAGTCACTATTTTCCCCCAAGGTACACTCAATGGAAGCAGCATACGAACTTCCCCCCCACCCGTAACATTTCGGCTGACACATTTTGACGACCAGATACAGATAATCGTGGCCAATACAAACCACTTAGGGTATAAGAGAGGACAAAAGATGTGAAAAGTAGCATAAGGTGTTTTCTAGGGGGTGGGTGAGGTGCATAATTAAATACACAGTAAAAAGAATGCAAGGCTCTCAGTGAGAAAGTTTTCCAATGTAAAAGGAGTGAAAAGAGATTTAGAAATGAGCATTTGATCCCATCTATTTTTGATGAACTGTAAAATCTTTGCAGAAAAAAAAAGACAATGTCAGATTAAAAATAAAATTGAATTGGCGCCTTATTTTTTAACTTTTCTAATTACAGCTGAAACACTTTCAATGTCCAATTTCTTTGTAAATTTTTATCACGCCATAGAGATAACTTTCTTATGAAAGGTGAGAAAAAACTTCAGTTATTTGGTTTATGAAGCACAGAACCTTCAAGCTCTAAACACTGAAAAGCTGCACATGCAAAAACCTCCCAGAGATGTTCCACAGAACACGCAGAAATCTAGAAAATTAAAATATAAAGTCAAGTTTTGAAAAAATCTATACTGAGTTAAAGGAACATTCTCAGACTCTTAAAGACAGTAAAAGCAGAACATTTTGGAGTTGCAATGCAATCCTGTTATCCACTAGATGGCAACATTCCCTCGATAATGAAATACATTCATTAAACTCTATGTGAGTCCAGGAGCTCTTGGAGTTCTTTGATTTATTACTGTTTTTCTATGGGCTTTTTTGTATGGTTGGCTTTTTTAAAAAAAAATAAAGAGTAAGAACTTACTTTTACTAATGCTTCTCTCCTTGCCCCTCTTCTTACAGAGAGCCCTAATAAGCACAGCAAAATACCTAAGGAAGGAAAGTTCTTTAGGTTCTACCCAAAGTCACTTCTTTTTTTACTGAAAATTAAGATTAGATTAACTGCTCTATTTTCATATATAAGTGCTCTTGTAAGCTAGTTTGTTAACCATGAAGAACCCAAAACACTGATATAGTATCAATTCCTGTAAAATTAAATTTAAATTTTTGGTTGGAGCCAGTATCATGACAACCTCCAAGTAACCATTGACTAACACCTAGCATGATGCTGTTTTTCAGGACATACAGTCACTCTGGGTCTCTTTCAGGATACCTTTACAATTCAAAATGAACCCAGAGGACTAGAGACTTTTGCTGAACAAGAGCAGTCTTACAGTCCCGGGGTCTTAACGCCAAGCTGCATCTCACCTGTTTTATGTTTTAAAAAAATCAAGGAAGTCTGAGAGCCATGACTCACAACTCTCCTGTAGTTTCTCAATGCTTTTATATTTTTGCCTTTGTATTACTATGCTCAAAGCCTCCTTACTTCCTTTTCCACTGCCCTCTCCAGAAATACGTTTTTTAAAACTACTTCTCTAAAAATTTTCAACACTTCATGCTGCACCCAAACCCTGACATCTCCCCCTGCCCTCCAGAGTTTCTACTTTATAGATAATTCTGATTATTCTTACCTCAAACACAGTGCATCTCAAAATCTTTCATGTTTTGAGTTTCTTACAGCTGAATTTGCCCAGAATTTTTGCTAAACCTTTTCCACATTTGTCTGCTTTCTTCAGACCAGAAAAAACCAAACAACTTTGGGGCTTTTTAAATGTTTGATTTAATGCAGAAGTGTATGAGGCGTTTGTTTGGGTTGGCTTTTTTGTTTGTTTGAGGGTTGGGGTTTTGTTTGTTTGTTTCTTTTAAATAAATCAATAATTAAGATAAATCAACCATAGTATGGTTGATTGAAAAAATATCTAGTTGACAAGGATAATATTAACTGAATCTTCTGGTAAACAACAGTGTCCCGGTTTGGGCTAGACTTCCTTG